>NW_027184074.1:0-285000 GCF_041296385.1 Aphelocoma coerulescens
ACACCACAGAAGCTCTTGGAGCCCTGGAGACCGTGGTGATGCTATGGAACCTGATGCAACCCTGCCTCCTCTGTGACACCACAGAACCTCTGGGAGCCCTGGAGACTGTGGTGATGCTATGGAACCTGATGCAACCCTGCCTCCACTGTGACACCACAGAAGCTCAGGGAGCCCTGGAGACTGTGGTGATGCTATGGAACCTGATGCAACCCTGCCTCCACTGTGACACCACAGAACCTCTGGGAGCCCTGGAGACCGTGCTGATGCTATGGAACCTGATGCAACCCTGCCTCCACTGTGACACCACAGAAGCTCGGGGAGCTCTGCAGACCGTGGGGATGCTGGCGAAGCTGACGGAACCCTGGGCACCACAGTGACGCTATGGAACCTGGTGGAACCGAGGGGCCACAGTGACACTGTGGGGCCTTTTGGAAGCAACAGGACCCTGGTGGGAAGCCACGGGATGATTAATCCTGCACGAACCTGCTCCAGGTGGGCTCCTCTCTCCCGGCTTCCACAGGTGCTGCTAGGATCCCACTCCGGCACTGGCTTGGCACGGGCTCACGGCTTCCTTTGGCAATGGCTCTGCTCCAGGATGGCATGCTGCAGAGAATGCAGGTAGATTTTGTGCTCACTCCTGGCATGCAGCTGGACAATAAAGCCTGATCCAGCCCCCCCTCAGCATATGTCCGGCTCTGGCATTGGGGCGGGGGCAACTTTGGGAGCAGCCCCAGCCCTGCTCCTGCTCCCGGCTGGGCACCCAGCTGCTGGGACACAGGTGTGTCCTGATGCCACCGTCTACTCCTTTGAGAAGGGGAGGACAGAGTGCATCAGGGAGTTTGGTGTGGCTTACATGCTGCAAGGAGAAGGTGCAGCCCCAAACTGGCTTTCACTTCTAGAACCTTTTGCTATTGCGGGAGCAGCTGCTGGAGCTTTTCAACCGAGCTGCAAGAGTGAAAAGTGTGATGGCATGTCTATCTGAGAAGGAAGGTTCGGTGCCGCAGCCTGTTGTGCACAATTTATATGCTGATAAGAGAAGGGGGTGCTTTTGCAACGTTTTCCTTCCTGACACTTCTGTCTCTGTGAGCTTTAGCTGCTTGGACTCAGGGGTACCGAAGGTGTGTGAAAGTGACTGGGATGCGAGAATCATGTTGCACAGGGAACAGGGAAGGTCAGCAAATGTTTCCTGTCCTGGCACATCTCTCAGTCTGAACTGCAGCTGCAGATGCTTCACTTCCGCCAAGGACTCTGCCACCTTGAGAGAAGGATGCGCTCTATGGAGTTGAGAAAGAAAGTGCGTCTCACTAGCTTCTTTCCTCTACTTCATAGACAGCAAAGGGGCTATGAAAGGCAGCACTGGCTTTTTGTTCTAGGACTTCTTCTTTACAAGCAGCTGCTGGATGTTTGGAAGGGGGTTTGGGATATGCAAAAATGAGAGGCTAAGATGGTAAGAGGGTAAGATGGAAGTCATCTGGCAAAAGCAGAGCTCACAAAAGGGCCAGCTGAGAAAGCTCTTGCTGCCTACAACTTCAACTGCACCCCTCAAAGCAGCAGCACACACGCTGCTCTCGGCACTTTCCTTCTCAGCTCTACGCACCATCCTAAGCCTTGCCTCTCCCACACTCAGGATCCAAAGACAACGGCACCAGGACTGCTCACACACTAAAGGCACCAGGACAAAAGGCTCACCAGCTTGGCCTTTGCATTCCCGCTGACAGCTCCACAGCTTGAACCCAGAGAACTGCCTGCTGCCAACAGCCTTTCCAATCACTCCGAGCACCTCATGACAAGGAGTGTGGGGAATGAATCTCCAGCAGCCTCCTGCCCCAGGCTGTCCCCCGGGAGCAGCCCTGCTCCAGGCCGTGACTGCCACCCTGCACAAGCCAAAGGACCCAGAGCCGGTGTTACACACCACGGCTGTGCCTGGCACAGAGACACCAGTGGCCACACAAGTGGCCATGGCACTGTCCACACACAGTCCCTGCTGCTGCTCCCCCAGCCGCTGGCACCAACTCCCAGCCACCCACTCCTAAAGCCACGGGGCCCACTGGGACACTGCGGGGGCTCGTGGAAGCCAGCGGCCATTGTGACACAGCGGGGCTGCACAGAGCCCACGGTGCTTTGTGACCCGTGGCTCCCAGGAGAGCCTTTGTGATGCTGGGGAACTACAAGGAAGCCTGGCTCCTCTGTGACACCACCACAGAAGCTCAGGGGAGCCCTGGAGACCGTGCTGATGCTATGGAACCTGATGCAACCCTGCCTCCTCTGTGACACCACAGAAGCTCTTGGAGCCCTGGAGACCGTGGTGATGCTATGGAACCTGATGCAACCCTGCCTCCTCTGTGACACCACAGAACCTCTGGGAGCCCTGGAGACCGTGCTGATGCTATGGAACCTGATGCAACCCTGCCTCCACTGTGACACCACAGAAGCTCAGGGAGCCCTGGAGACTGTGGTGATGCTATGGAACCTGATGCAACCCTGCCTCCACTGTGACACCACAGAACCTCTGGGAGCCCTGGAGACCGTGCTGATGCTATGGAACCTGATGCAACCCTGCCTCCACTGTGACACCACAGAAGCTCGGGAGCTCTGCAGACCGTGGGGATGCTGGCGAAGCTGACGGAACCCTGGGCACCACAGTGACGCTATGGAACCTGGTGGAACCGAGGGGCCACAGTGACACTGTGGGGCCTTTTGGAAGCAACAGGACCCTGGTGGGAAGCCACGGGATGATTAATCCTGCACGAACCTGCTCCAGGTGGGCTCCTCTCTCCCGGCTTCCACAGGTGCTGCTAGGATCCCACTCCGGCACTGGCTTGGCACGGGCTCACGGCTTCCTTTGGCAATGGCTCTGCTCCAGGATGGCATGCTGCAGAGAATGCAGGTAGATTTTGTGCTCACTCCTGGCATGCAGCTGGACAATAAAGCCTGATCCAGCCCCCCCTCAGCATATGTCCGGCTCTGGCATTGGGGCGGGGCAACTTTGGGAGCAGCCCCAGCCCTGCTCCTGCTCCCGGCTGGGCACCCAGCTGCTGGGACACAGGTGTGTCCTGATGCCACCGTCTACTCCTTTGAGAAGGGGAGGACAGAGTGCATCAGGGAGTTTGGTGTGGCTTACATGCGGCAAGGAGAAGGTGCAGCCCCAAACTGGCTTTCACTTCTAGAACCTTTTGCTATTGCGGGAGCAGCTGCTGGAGCTTTTCAACCGAGCTGCAAGAGTGAAAAGTGTGATGGCATGTCTATCTGAGAAGGAAGGTTCGGTGCCGCAGCCTGTTGTGCACAATTTATATGCTGATAAGAGAAGGGGGTGCTTTTGCAACGTTTTCCTTCCTGACACTTCTGTCTCTGTGAGCTTTAGCTGCTTGGACTCAGGGATACCGAAGGTATGTGAAAGTGACTGGGATGCGAGAATCATGTTGCACAGGGAACAGGGAAGGTCAGCAAATGTTTCCTGTCCTGGCACATCTCTCAGTCTGAACTGCAGCTGCAGATGCTTCACTTCCGCCAAGGACTCTGCCACTTGAGAGAAGGATGCGCTCTATGGAGTTGAGAAAGAAAGTGCGTCTCACTAGCTTCTTTCCTCTACTTCATAGACAGCAAAGGGGCTATGAAAGGCAGCACTGGCTTTTTGTTCTAGGACTTCTTCTTTACAAGCAGCTGCTGGATGTTTGGAAGGGGGTTTGGGATATGCAAAAATGAGAGGCTAAGATGGTAAGAGGGTAAGATGGAAGTCATCTGGCAAAAGCAGAGCTCACAAAAGGGGCCAGCTGAGAAAGCTCTTGCTGCCTACAACTTCAACTGCACCCCTCAAAGCAGCAGCACACACGCTGCTCTCGGCACTTTCCTTCTCAGCTCTACGCACCATCCTAAGCCTTGCCTCTCCCACACTCAGGATCCAAAGACAACGGCACCAGGGACTGCTCACACACTAAGAGGCACCAGGACAAAAGGCTCACCAGCTTGGCCTTTGCATTCCCGCTGACAGCTCCACAGCTTGAACCCAGAGAACTGCCTGCTGCCAACAGCCTTTCCAATCACTCCGAGCACCTCATGACAAGGAGTGTGGGGAATGAATCTCCAGCAGCCTCCTGCCCCAGGCTGTCCCCCGGGAGCAGCCCTGCTCCAGGCTGTGACTGCCACCTGCACAGCCAAAGGACCCAGAGCCGGTGTTACACACCACGGCTGTGCCTGGCACAGAGACACCAGTGGCCACACAAGTGGCCATGGCACTGTCCACACACAGTCCCTGCTGCTGCTCCCCCAGCCGCTGGCACCAACTCCCAGCCACCCACTCCTAAAGCCACGGGGCCCACTTGGGACACTGCGGGGGCTCGTGGAAGCCAGCGGCCATTGTGACACAGCGGGGCTGCACAGAGCCCACGGTGCTTTGTGACCCGTGGCTCCCAGGAGAGCCTTTGTGATGCTGGGGAACTACAAGGAAGCCTGGCTCCTCTGTGACACCACCACAGAAGCTCAGGGGAGCCCTGGAGGACCGTGCTGATGCTATGGAACCTGATGCAACCCTGCCTCCTCTGTGACACCACAGAAAAGCTCTTGGAGCCCTGGAGACCGTGGTGATGCTATGGAACCTGATGCAACCCTGCCTCCTCTGTGACACCACAGAACCTCTGGGAGCCCTGGAGACCGTGCTGATGCTATGGAACCTGATGCAACCCTGCCTCCACTGTGACACCACAGAAGCTCAGGGAGCCCTGGAGACTGTGGTGATGCTATGGAACCTGATGCAACCCTGCCTCCACTGTGACACCACAGAACCTCTGGGAGCCCTGGAGACCGTGCTGATGCTATGGAACCTGATGCAACCCTGCCTCCACTGTGACACCACAGAAGCTCGGGGAGCTCTGCAGACCGTGGGGATGCTGGCGAAGCTGACGGAACCCTGGGCACCACAGTGACGCTATGGAACCTGGTGGAACCGAGGGGCCACAGTGACACTGTGGGGCCTTTTGGAAGCAACAGGACCCTGGTGGGAAGCCACGGGATGATTAATCCTGCACGAACCTGCTCCAGGTGGGCTCCTCTCTCCCGGCTTCCACAGGTGCTGCTAGGATCCCACTCCGGCACTGGCTTGGCACGGGCTCACGGCTTCCTTTGGCAATGGCTCTGCTCCAGGATGGCATGCTGCAGAGAATGCAGGTAGATTTTGTGCTCACTCCTGGCATGCAGCTGGACAATAAAGCCTGATCCAGCCCCCCCTCAGCATATGTCCGGCTCTGGCATTGGGGCGGGGCAACTTTGGGAGCAGCCCCAGCCCTGCTCCTGCTCCCGGCTGGGCACCCAGCTGCTGGGACACAGGTGTGTCCTGATGCCACCGTCTACTCCTTTGAGAAGGGGAGGACAGAGTGCATCAGGGAGTTTGGTGTGGCTTACATGCGGCAAGGAGAAGGTGCAGCCCCAAACTGGCTTTCACTTCTAGAACCTTTTGCTATTGCGGGAGCAGCTGCTGGAGCTTTTCAACCGAGCTGCAAGAGTGAAAAGTGTGATGGCATGTCTATCTGAGAAGGAAGGTTCGGTGCCGCAGCCTGTTGTGCACAATTTATATGCTGATAAGAGAAGGGGGTGCTTTTGCAACGTTTTCCTTCCTGACACTTCTGTCTCTGTGAGCTTTAGCTGCTTGGACTCAGGGATACCGAAGGTATGTGAAAGTGACTGGGATGCGAGAATCATGTTGCACAGGGAACAGGGAAGGTCAGCAAATGTTTCCTGTCCTGGCACATCTCTCAGTCTGAACTGCAGCTGCAGATGCTTCACTTCCGCCAAGGACTCTGCCACCTTGAGAGAAGGATGCGCTCTATGGAGTTGAGAAAGAAAGTGCGTCTCACTAGCTTCTTTCCTCTACTTCATAGACAGCAAAGGGGCTATGAAAGGCAGCACTGGCTTTTTGTTCTAGGACTTCTTCTTTACAAGCAGCTGCTGGATGTTTGGAAGGGGGTTTGGGATATGCAAAAATGAGAGGCTAAGATGGTAAGAGGGTAAGATGGAAGTCATCTGGCAAAAGCAGAGCTCACAAAAGGGCCAGCTGAGAAAGCTCTTGCTGCCTACAACTTCAACTGCACCCCTCAAAGCAGCAGCACACACGCTGCTCTCGGCACTTTCCTTCTCAGCTCTACGCACCATCCTAAGCCTTGCCTCTCCCACACTCAGGATCCAAAGACAACGGCACCAGGGACTGCTCACACACTAAAGGCACCAGGAAAAAAGGCTCACCAGCTTGGCCTTTGCATTCCCGCTGACAGCTCCACAGCTTGAACCCAGAGAACTGCCTGCTGCCAACAGCCTTTCCAATCACTCTGAGCACCTCATGACAAGGAGTGTGGGGAATGAATCTCCAGCAGCCTCCTGCCCCAGGCTGTCCCCCGGGAGCAGCCCTGCTCCAGGCCGTGACTGCCACCTGCACAGCCAAAGGACCCAGAGCCGGTGTTACACACCACGGCTGTGCCTGGCACAGAGACACCAGTGGCCACACAAGTGGCCATGGCATTGTCCACACACAGTCCCTGCTGCTGCTCCCCCAGCCGCTGGCACCAACTCCCAGCCACCCACTCCTAAAGCCACGGGGCCCACTGGGACACTGCGGGGGCTCGTGGAAGCCAGCGGCCATTGTGACACAGCGGGGCTGCACAGAGCCCACGGTGCTTTGTGACCCGTGGCTCCCAGGAGAGCCTTTGTGATGCTGGGGAACTACAAGGAAGCCTGGCTCCTCTGTGACACCACCACAGAAGCTCAGGGGAGCCCTGGAGACCGTGCTGATGCTATTGAACCTGATGCAACCCTGCCTCCTCTGTGACACCACAGAAGCTCTTGGAGCCCTGGAGACCGTGGTGATGCTATGGAACCTGATGCAACCCTGCCTCCTCTGTGACACCACAGAACCTCTGGGAGCCCTGGAGACTGTGGTGATGCTATGGAACCTGATGCAACCCTGCCTCCACTGTGACACCACAGAAGCTCAGGGAGCCCTGGAGACTGTGGTGATGCTATGGAACCTGATGCAACCCTGCCTCCACTGTGACACCACAGAACCTCTGGGAGCCCTGGAGACCGTGCTGATGCTATGGAACCTGATGCAACCCTGCCTCCACTGTGACACCACAGAAGCTCGGGGAGCTCTGCAGACCGTGGGGATGCTGGCGAAGCTGACGGAACCCTGGGCACCACAGTGACGCTATGGAACCTGGTGGAACCGAGGGGCCACAGTGACACTGTGGGGCCTTTTGGAAGCAACAGGACCCTGGTGGGAAGCCACGGGATGATTAATCCTGCACGAACCTGCTCCAGGTGGGCTCCTCTCTCCCGGCTTCCACAGGTGCTGCTAGGATCCCACTCCGGCACTGGCTTGGCACGGGCTCACGGCTTCCTTTGGCAATGGCTCTGCTCCAGGATGGCATGCTGCAGAGAATGCAGGTAGATTTTGTGCTCACTCCTGGCATGCAGCTGGACAATAAAGCCTGATCCAGCCCCCCCTCAGCATATGTCCGGCTCTGGCATTGGGGCGGGGCAACTTTGGGAGCAGCCCCAGCCCTGCTCCTGCTCCCGGCTGGGCACCCAGCTGCTGGGACACAGGTGTGTCCTGATGCCACCGTCTACTCCTTTGAGAAGGGGAGGACAGAGTGCATCAGGGAGTTTGGTGTGGCTTACATGCGGCAAGGAGAAGGTGCAGCCCCAAACTGGCTTTCACTTCTAGAACCTTTTGCTATTGCGGGAGCAGCTGCTGGAGCTTTTCAACCGAGCTGCAAGAGTGAAAAGTGTGATGGCATGTCTATCTGAGAAGGAAGGTTCGGTGCCGCAGCCTGTTGTGCACAATTTATATGCTGATAAGAGAAGGGGGTGCTTTTGCAACGTTTTCCTTCCTGACACTTCTGTCTCTGTGAGCTTTAGCTGCTTGGACTCAGGGGTACCGAAGGTGTGTGAAAGTGACTGGGATGCGAGAATCATGTTGCACAGGGAACAGGGAAGGTCAGCAAATGTTTCCTGTCCTGGCACATCTCTCAGTCTGAACTGCAGCTGCAGATGCTTCACTTCCGCCAAGGACTCTGCCACCTTGAGAGAAGGATGCGCTCTATGGAGTTGAGAAAGAAAGTGCGTCTCACTAGCTTCTTTCCTCTACTTCATAGACAGCAAAGGGGCTATGAAAGGCAGCACTGGCTTTTTGTTCTAGGACTTCTTCTTTACAAGCAGCTGCTGGATGTTTGGAAGGGGGTTTGGGATATGCAAAAATGAGAGGCTAAGATGGTAAGAGGGTAAGATGGAAGTCATCTGGCAAAAGCAGAGCTCACAAAAGGGCCAGCTGAGAAAGCTCTTGCTGCCTACAACTTCAACTGCACCCCTCAAAGCAGCAGCACACACGCTGCTCTCGGCACTTTCCTTCTCAGCTCTACGCACCATCCTAAGCCTTGCCTCTCCCACACTCAGGATCCAAAGACAACGGCACCAGGGACTGCTCACACACTAAAGGCACCAGGACAAAAGGCTCACCAGCTTGGCCTTTGCATTCCCGCTGACAGCTCCACAGCTTGAACCCAGAGAACTGCCTGCTGCCAACAGCCTTTCCAATCACTCCGAGCACCTCATGACAAGGAGTGTGGGGAATGAATCTCCAGCAGCCTCCTGCCCCAGGCTGTCCCCCGGGAGCAGCCCTGCTCCAGGCCGTGACTGCCACCTGCACAGCCAAAGGACCCAGAGCCGGTGTTACACACCACGGCTGTGCCTGGCACAGAGACACCAGTGGCCACACAAGTGGCCATGGCATTGTCCACACACAGTCCCTGCTGCTGCTCCCCCAGCCGCTGGCACCAACTCCCAGCCACCCACTCCTAAAGCCACGGGGCCCACTGGGACACTGCGGGGGCTCGTGGAAGCCAGCGGCCATTGTGACACAGCGGGGCTGCACAGAGCCCACGGTGCTTTGTGACCCGTGGCTCCCAGGAGAGCCTTTGTGATGCTGGGGAACTACAAGGAAGCCTGGCTCCTCTGTGACACCACCACAGAAGCTCAGGGGAGCCCTGGAGACCGTGCTGATGCTATTGAACCTGATGCAACCCTGCCTCCTCTGTGACACCACAGAAGCTCTTGGAGCCCTGGAGACCGTGGTGATGCTATGGAACCTGATGCAACCCTGCCTCCTCTGTGACACCACAGAACCTCTGGGAGCCCTGGAGACTGTGGTGATGCTATGGAACCTGATGCAACCCTGCCTCCACTGTGACACCACAGAAGCTCAGGGAGCCCTGGAGACTGTGGTGATGCTATGGAACCTGATGCAACCCTGCCTCCACTGTGACACCACAGAACCTCTGGGAGCCCTGGAGACCGTGCTGATGCTATGGAACCTGATGCAACCCTGCCTCCACTGTGACACCACAGAAGCTCGGGGAGCTCTGCAGACCGTGGGGATGCTGGCGAAGCTGACGGAACCCTGGGCACCACAGTGACGCTATGGAACCTGGTGGAACCGAGGGGCCACAGTGACACTGTGGGGCCTTTTGGAAGCAACAGGACCCTGGTGGGAAGCCACGGGATGATTAATCCTGCACGAACCTGCTCCAGGTGGGCTCCTCTCTCCCGGCTTCCACAGGTGCTGCTAGGATCCCACTCCGGCACTGGCTTGGCACGGGCTCACGGCTTCCTTTGGCAATGGCTCTGCTCCAGGATGGCATGCTGCAGAGAATGCAGGTAGATTTTGTGCTCACTCCTGGCATGCAGCTGGACAATAAAGCCTGATCCAGCCCCCCCTCAGCATATGTCCGGCTCTGGCATTGGGGCGGGGCAACTTTGGGAGCAGCCCCAGCCCTGCTCCTGCTCCCGGCTGGGCACCCAGCTGCTGGGACACAGGTGTGTCCTGATGCCACCGTCTACTCCTTTGAGAAGGGGAGGACAGAGTGCATCAGGGAGTTTGGTGTGGCTTACATGCGGCAAGGAGAAGGTGCAGCCCCAAACTGGCTTTCACTTCTAGAACCTTTTGCTATTGCGGGAGCAGCTGCTGGAGCTTTTCAACCGAGCTGCAAGAGTGAAAAGTGTGATGGCATGTCTATCTGAGAAGGAAGGTTCGGTGCCGCAGCCTGTTGTGCACAATTTATATGCTGATAAGAGAAGGGGGTGCTTTTGCAACGTTTTCCTTCCTGACACTTCTGTCTCTGTGAGCTTTAGCTGCTTGGACTCAGGGATACCGAAGGTATGTGAAAGTGACTGGGATGCGAGAATCATGTTGCACAGGGAACAGGGAAGGTCAGCAAATGTTTCCTGTCCTGGCACATCTCTCAGTCTGAACTGCAGCTGCAGATGCTTCACTTCCGCCAAGGACTCTGCCACCTTGAGAGAAGGATGCGCTCTATGGAGTTGAGAAAGAAAGTGCGTCTCACTAGCTTCTTTCCTCTACTTCATAGACAGCAAAGGGGCTATGAAAGGCAGCACTGGCTTTTTGTTCTAGGACTTCTTCTTTACAAGCAGCTGCTGGATGTTTGGAAGGGGGTTTGGGATATGCAAAAATGAGAGGCTAAGATGGTAAGAGGGTAAGATGGAAGTCATCTGGCAAAAGCAGAGCTCACAAAAGGGCCAGCTGAGAAAGCTCTTGCTGCCTACAACTTCAACTGCACCCCTCAAAGCAGCAGCACACACGCTGCTCTCGGCACTTTCCTTCTCAGCTCTACGCACCATCCTAAGCCTTGCCTCTCCCACACTCAGGATCCAAAGACAACGGCACCAGGGACTGCTCACACACTAAAGGCACCAGGACAAAAGGCTCACCAGCTTGGCCTTTGCATTCCCGCTGACAGCTCCACAGCTTGAACCCAGAGAACTGCCTGCTGCCAACAGCCTTTCCAATCACTCTGAGCACCTCATGACAAGGAGTGTGGGGAATGAATCTCCAGCAGCCTCCTGCCCCAGGCTGTCCCCCGGGAGCAGCCCTGCTCCAGGCCGTGACTGCCACCTGCACAGCCAAAGGACCCAGAGCCGGTGTTACACACCACGGCTGTGCCTGGCACAGAGACACCAGTGGCCACACAAGTGGCCATGGCACTGTCCACACACAGTCCCTGCTGCTGCTCCCCCAGCCGCTGGCACCAACTCCCAGCCACCCACTCCTAAAGCCACGGGGCCCACTGGGACACTGCGGGGGCTCGTGGAAGCCAGCGGCCATTGTGACACAGCGGGGCTGCACAGAGCCCACGGTGCTTTGTGACCCGTGGCTCCCAGGAGAGCCTTTGTGATGCTGGGGAACTACAAGGAAGCCTGGCTCCTCTGTGACACCACCACAGAAGCTCAGGGGAGCCCTGGAGACCGTGCTGATGCTATGGAACCTGATGCAACCCTGCCTCCTCTGTGACACCACAGAAGCTCTTGGAGCCCTGGAGACCGTGGTGATGCTATGGAACCTGATGCAACCCTGCCTCCTCTGTGACACCACAGAACCTCTGGGAGCCCTGGAGACCGTGCTGATGCTATGGAACCTGATGCAACCCTGCCTCCACTGTGACACCACAGAAGCTCAGGGAGCCCTGGAGACTGTGGTGATGCTATGGAACCTGATGCAACCCTGCCTCCACTGTGACACCACAGAACCTCTGGGAGCCCTGGAGACCGTGCTGATGCTATGGAACCTGATGCAACCCTGCCTCCACTGTGACACCACAGAAGCTCGGGGAGCTCTGCAGACCGTGGGGATGCTGGCGAAGCTGACGGAACCCTGGGCACCACAGTGACGCTATGGAACCTGGTGGAACCGAGGGGCCACAGTGACACTGTGGGGCCTTTTGGAAGCAACAGGACCCTGGTGGGAAGCCACGGGATGATTAATCCTGCACGAACCTGCTCCAGGTGGGCTCCTCTCTCCCGGCTTCCACAGGTGCTGCTAGGATCCCACTCCGGCACTGGCTTGGCACGGGCTCACGGCTTCCTTTGGCAATGGCTCTGCTCCAGGATGGCATGCTGCAGAGAATGCAGGTAGATTTTGTGCTCACTCCTGGCATGCAGCTGGACAATAAAGCCTGATCCAGCCCCCCCTCAGCATATGTCCGGCTCTGGCATTGGGGCGGGGCAACTTTGGGAGCAGCCCCAGCCCTGCTCCTGCTCCCGGCTGGGCACCCAGCTGCTGGGACACAGGTGTGTCCTGATGCCACCGTCTACTCCTTTGAGAAGGGGAGGACAGAGTGCATCAGGGAGTTTGGTGTGGCTTACATGCGGCAAGGAGAAGGTGCAGCCCCAAACTGGCTTTCACTTCTAGAACCTTTTGCTATTGCGGGAGCAGCTGCTGGAGCTTTTCAACCGAGCTGCAAGAGTGAAAAGTGTGATGGCATGTCTATCTGAGAAGGAAGGTTCGGTGCCGCAGCCTGTTGTGCACAATTTATATGCTGATAAGAGAAGGGGGTGCTTTTGCAACGTTTTCCTTCCTGACACTTCTGTCTCTGTGAGCTTTAGCTGCTTGGACTCAGGGGTACCGAAGGTGTGTGAAAGTGACTGGGATGCGAGAATCATGTTGCACAGGGAACAGGGAAGGTCAGCAAATGTTTCCTGTCCTGGCACATCTCTCAGTCTGAACTGCAGCTGCAGATGCTTCACTTCCGCCAAGGACTCTGCCACCTTGAGAGAAGGATGCGCTCTATGGAGTTGAGAAAGAAAGTGCGTCTCACTAGCTTCTTTCCTCTACTTCATAGACAGCAAAGGGGCTATGAAAGGCAGCACTGGCTTTTTGTTCTAGGACTTCTTCTTTACAAGCAGCTGCTGGATGTTTGGAAGGGGGTTTGGGATATGCAAAAATGAGAGGCTAAGATGGTAAGAGGGTAAGATGGAAGTCATCTGGCAAAAGCAGAGCTCACAAAAGGGCCAGCTGAGAAAGCTCTTGCTGCCTACAACTTCAACTGCACCCCTCAAAGCAGCAGCACACACGCTGCTCTCGGCACTTTCCTTCTCAGCTCTACGCACCATCCTAAGCCTTGCCTCTCCCACACTCAGGATCCAAAGACAACGGCACCAGGGACTGCTCACACACTAAAGGCACCAGGACAAAAGGCTCACCAGCTTGGCCTTTGCATTCCCGCTGACAGCTCCACAGCTTGAACCCAGAGAACTGCCTGCTGCCAACAGCCTTTCCAATCACTCCGAGCACCTCATGACAAGGAGTGTGGGGAATGAATCTCCAGCAGCCTCCTGCCCCAGGCTGTCCCCCGGGAGCAGCCCTGCTCCAGGCCGTGACTGCCACCTGCACAGCCAAAGGACCCAGAGCCGGTGTTACACACCACGGCTGTGCCTGGCACAGAGACACCAGTGGCCACACAAGTGGCCATGGCATTGTCCACACACAGTCCCTGCTGCTGCTCCCCCAGCCGCTGGCACCAACTCCCAGCCACCCACTCCTAAAGCCACGGGGCCCACTGGGACACTGCGGGGGCTCGTGGAAGCCAGCGGCCATTGTGACACAGCGGGGCTGCACAGAGCCCACGGTGCTTTGTGACCCGTGGCTCCCAGGAGAGCCTTTGTGATGCTGGGGAACTACAAGGAAGCCTGGCTCCTCTGTGACACCACCACAGAAGCTCAGGGGAGCCCTGGAGACCGTGCTGATGCTATTGAACCTGATGCAACCCTGCCTCCTCTGTGACACCACAGAAGCTCTTGGAGCCCTGGAGACCGTGGTGATGCTATGGAACCTGATGCAACCCTGCCTCCTCTGTGACACCACAGAACCTCTGGGAGCCCTGGAGACTGTGGTGATGCTATGGAACCTGATGCAACCCTGCCTCCACTGTGACACCACAGAAGCTCAGGGAGCCCTGGAGACTGTGGTGATGCTATGGAACCTGATGCAACCCTGCCTCCACTGTGACACCACAGAACCTCTGGGAGCCCTGGAGACCGTGCTGATGCTATGGAACCTGATGCAACCCTGCCTCCACTGTGACACCACAGAAGCTCGGGGAGCTCTGCAGACCGTGGGGATGCTGGCGAAGCTGACGGAACCCTGGGCACCACAGTGACGCTATGGAACCTGGTGGAACCGAGGGGCCACAGTGACACTGTGGGGCCTTTTGGAAGCAACAGGACCCTGGTGGGAAGCCACGGGATGATTAATCCTGCACGAACCTGCTCCAGGTGGGCTCCTCTCTCCCGGCTTCCACAGGTGCTGCTAGGATCCCACTCCGGCACTGGCTTGGCACGGGCTCACGGCTTCCTTTGGCAATGGCTCTGCTCCAGGATGGCATGCTGCAGAGAATGCAGGTAGATTTTGTGCTCACTCCTGGCATGCAGCTGGACAATAAAGCCTGATCCAGCCCCCCCTCAGCATATGTCCGGCTCTGGCATTGGGGCGGGGCAACTTTGGGAGCAGCCCCAGCCCTGCTCCTGCTCCCGGCTGGGCACCCAGCTGCTGGGACACAGGTGTGTCCTGATGCCACCGTCTACTCCTTTGAGAAGGGGAGGACAGAGTGCATCAGGGAGTTTGGTGTGGCTTACATGCGGCAAGGAGAAGGTGCAGCCCCAAACTGGCTTTCACTTCTAGAACCTTTTGCTATTGCGGGAGCAGCTGCTGGAGCTTTTCAACCGAGCTGCAAGAGTGAAAAGTGTGATGGCATGTCTATCTGAGAAGGAAGGTTCGGTGCCGCAGCCTGTTGTGCACAATTTATATGCTGATAAGAGAAGGGGGTGCTTTTGGAACGTTTTCCTTCCTGACACTTCTGTCTCTGTGAGCTTTAGCTGCTTGGACTCAGGGATACCGAAGGTATGTGAAAGTGACTGGGATGCGAGAATCATGTTGCACAGGGAACAGGGAAGGTCAGCAAATGTTTCCTGTCCTGGCACATCTCTCAGTCTGAACTGCAGCTGCAGATGCTTCACTTCCGCCAAGGACTCTGCCACCTTGAGAGAAGGATGCGCTCTATGGAGTTGAGAAAGAAAGTGCGTCTCACTAGCTTCTTTCCTCTACTTCATAGACAGCAAAGGGGCTATGAAAGGCAGCACTGGCTTTTTGTTCTAGGACTTCTTCTTTACAAGCAGCTGCTGGATGTTTGGAAGGGGGTTTGGGATATGCAAAAATGAGAGGCTAAGATGGTAAGAGGGTAAGATGGAAGTCATCTGGCAAAAGCAGAGCTCACAAAAGGGCCAGCTGAGAAAGCTCTTGCTGCCTACAACTTCAACTGCACCCCTCAAAGCAGCAGCACACACGCTGCTCTCGGCACTTTCCTTCTCAGCTCTACGCACCATCCTAAGCCTTGCCTCTCCCACACTCAGGATCCAAAGACAACGGCACCAGGGACTGCTCACACACTAAAGGCACCAGGACAAAAGGCTCACCAGCTTGGCCTTTGCATTCCCGCTGACAGCTCCACAGCTTGAACCCAGAGAACTGCCTGCTGCCAACAGCCTTTCCAATCACTCTGAGCACCTCATGACAAGGAGTGTGGGGAATGAATCTCCAGCAGCCTCCTGCCCCAGGCTGTCCCCCGGGAGCAGCCCTGCTCCAGGCCGTGACTGCCACCTGCACAGCCAAAGGACCCAGAGCCGGTGTTACACACCACGGCTGTGCCTGGCACAGAGACACCAGTGGCCACACAAGTGGCCATGGCACTGTCCACACACAGTCCCTGCTGCTGCTCCCCCAGCCGCTGGCACCAACTCCCAGCCACCCACTCCTAAAGCCACGGGGCCCACTGGGACACTGCGGGGGCTCGTGGAAGCCAGCGGCCATTGTGACACAGCGGGGCTGCACAGAGCCCACGGTGCTTTGTGACCCGTGGCTCCCAGGAGAGCCTTTGTGATGCTGGGGAACTACAAGGAAGCCTGGCTCCTCTGTGACACCACCACAGAAGCTCAGGGGAGCCCTGGAGACCGTGCTGATGCTATGGAACCTGATGCAACCCTGCCTCCTCTGTGACACCACAGAAGCTCTTGGAGCCCTGGAGACCGTGGTGATGCTATGGAACCTGATGCAACCCTGCCTCCTCTGTGACACCACAGAACCTCTGGGAGCCCTGGAGACCGTGCTGATGCTATGGAACCTGATGCAACCCTGCCTCCACTGTGACACCACAGAAGCTCAGGGAGCCCTGGAGACTGTGGTGATGCTATGGAACCTGATGCAACCCTGCCTCCACTGTGACACCACAGAACCTCTGGGAGCCCTGGAGACCGTGCTGATGCTATGGAACCTGATGCAACCCTGCCTCCACTGTGACACCACAGAAGCTCGGGGAGCTCTGCAGACCGTGGGGATGCTGGCAAAGCTGACGGAACCCTGGGCACCACAGTGACGCTATGGAACCTGGTGGAACCGAGGGGCCACAGTGACACTGTGGGGCCTTTTGGAAGCAACAGGACCCTGGTGGGAAGCCACGGGATGATTAATCCTGCACGAACCTGCTCCAGGTGGGCTCCTCTCTCCCGGCTTCCACAGGTGCTGCTAGGATCCCACTCCGGCACTGGCTTGGCACGGGCTCACGGCTTCCTTTGGCAATGGCTCTGCTCCAGGATGGCATGCTGCAGAGAATGCAGGTAGATTTTGTGCTCACTCCTGGCATGCAGCTGGACAATAAAGCCTGATCCAGCCCCCCCTCAGCATATGTCCGGCTCTGGCATTGGGGCGGGGCAACTTTGGGAGCAGCCCCAGCCCTGCTCCTGCTCCCGGCTGGGCACCCAGCTGCTGGGACACAGGTGTGTCCTGATGCCACCGTCTACTCCTTTGAGAAGGGGAGGACAGAGTGCATCAGGGAGTTTGGTGTGGCTTACATGCGGCAAGGAGAAGGTGCAGCCCCAAACTGGCTTTCACTTCTAGAACCTTTTGCTATTGCGGGAGCAGCTGCTGGAGCTTTTCAACCGAGCTGCAAGAGTGAAAAGTGTGATGGCATGTCTATCTGAGAAGGAAGGTTCGGTGCCGCAGCCTGTTGTGCACAATTTATATGCTGATAAGAGAAGGGGGTGCTTTTGCAACGTTTTCCTTCCTGACACTTCTGTCTCTGTGAGCTTTAGCTGCTTGGACTCAGGGATACCGGAGGTATGTGAAAGTGACTGGGATGCGAGAATCATGTTGCACAGGGAACAGGGAAGGTCAGCAAATGTTTCCTGTCCTGGCACATCTCTCAGTCTGAACTGCAGCTGCAGATGCTTCACTTCCGCCAAGGACTCTGCCACCTTGAGAGAAGGATGCGCTCTATGGAGTTGAGAAAGAAAGTGCGTCTCACTAGCTTCTTTCCTCTACTTCATAGACAGCAAAGGGGCTATGAAAGGCAGCACTGGCTTTTTGTTCTAGGACTTCTTCTTTACAAGCAGCTGCTGGATGTTTGGAAGGGGGTTTGGGATATGCAAAAATGAGAGGCTAAGATGGTAAGAGGGTAAGATGGAAGTCATCTGGCAAAAGCAGAGCTCACAAAAGGGCCAGCTGAGAAAGCTCTTGCTGCCTACAACTTCAACTGCACCCCTCAAAGCAGCAGCACACACGCTGCTCTCGGCACTTTCCTTCTCAGCTCTACGCACCATCCTAAGCCTTGCCTCTCCCACACTCAGGATCCAAAGACAACGGCACCAGGGACTGCTCACACACTAAAGGCACCAGGACAAAAGGCTCACCAGCTTGGCCTTTTCATTCCCGCTGACAGCTCCACAGCTTGAACCCAGAGAACTGCCTGCTGCCAACAGCCTTTCCAATCACTCTGAGCACCTCATGACAAGGAGTGTGGGGAATGAATCTCCAGCAGCCTCCTGCCCCAGGCTGTCCCCCGGGAGCAGCCCTGCTCCAGGCCGTGACTGCCACCTGCACAGCCAAAGGACCCAGAGCCGGTGTTACACACCACGGCTGTGCCTGGCACAGAGACACCAGTGGCCACACAAGTGGCCATGGCATTGTCCACACACAGTCCCTGCTGCTGCTCCCCCAGCCGCTGGCACCAACTCCCAGCCACCCACTCCTAAAGCCACGGGGCCCACTGGGACACTGCGGGGGCTCGTGGAAGCCAGCGGCCATTGTGACACAGCGGGGCTGCACAGAGCCCACGGTGCTTTGTGACCCGTGGCTCCCAGGAGAGCCTTTGTGATGCTGGGGAACTACAAGGAAGCCTGGCTCCTCTGTGACACCACCACAGAAGCTCAGGGGAGCCCTGGAGACCGTGCTGATGCTATTGAACCTGATGCAACCCTGCCTCCTCTGTGACACCACAGAAGCTCTTGGAGCCCTGGAGACCGTGGTGATGCTATGGAACCTGATGCAACCCTGCCTCCTCTGTGACACCACAGAACCTCTGGGAGCCCTGGAGACCGTGCTGATGCTATGGAACCTGATGCAACCCTGCCTCCACTGTGACACCACAGAAGCTCAGGGAGCCCTGGAGACTGTGGTGATGCTATGGAACCTGATGCAACCCTGCCTCCACTGTGACACCACAGAACCTCTGGGAGCCCTGGAGACCGTGCTGATGCTATGGAACCTGATGCAACCCTGCCTCCACTGTGACACCACAGAAGCTCGGGGAGCTCTGCAGACCGTGGGGATGCTGGCGAAGCTGACGGAACCCTGGGCACCACAGTGACGCTATGGAACCTGGTGGAACCGAGGGGCCACAGTGACACTGTGGGGCCTTTTGGAAGCAACAGGACCCTGGTGGGAAGCCACGGGATGATTAATCCTGCACGAACCTGCTCCAGGTGGGCTCCTCTCTCCCAGCTTCCACAGGTGCTGCTAGGATCCCACTCCGGCACTGGCTTGGCACGGGCTCACGGCTTCCTTTGGCAATGGCTCTGCTCCAGGATGGCATGCTGCAGAGAATGCAGGTAGATTTTGTGCTCACTCCTGGCATGCAGCTGGACAATAAAGCCTGATCCAGCCCCCCCTCAGCATATGTCCGGCTCTGGCATTGGGGCGGGGCAACTTTGGGAGCAGCTCCAGCCCTGCTCCTGCTCCCGGCTGGGCACCCAGCTGCTGGGACACAGGTGTGTCCTGATGCCACCGTCTACTCCTTTGAGAAGGGGAGGACAGAGTGCATCAGGGAGTTTGGTGTGGCTTACATGCGGCAAGGAGAAGGTGCAGCCCCAAACTGGCTTTCACTTCTAGAACCTTTTGCTATTGCGGGAGCAGCTGCTGGAGCTTTTCAACCGAGCTGCAAGAGTGAAAAGTGTGATGGCATGTCTATCTGAGAAGGAAGGTTCGGTGCCGCAGCCTGTTGTGCACAATTTATATGCTGATAAGAGAAGGGGGTGCTTTTGGAACGTTTTCCTTCCTGACACTTCTGTCTCTGTGAGCTTTAGCTGCTTGGACTCAGGGATACCGAAGGTATGTGAAAGTGACTGGGATGCGAGAATCATGTTGCACAGGGAACAGGGAAGGTCAGCAAATGTTTCCTGTCCTGGCACATCTCTCAGTCTGAACTGCAGCTGCAGATGCTTCACTTCCGCCAAGGACTCTGCCACCTTGAGAGAAGGATGCGCTCTATGGAGTTGAGAAAGAAAGTGCGTCTCACTAGCTTCTTTCCTCTACTTCATAGACAGCAAAGGGGCTATGAAAGGCAGCACTGGCTTTTTGTTCTAGGACTTCTTCTTTACAAGCAGCTGCTGGATGTTTGGAAGGGGGTTTGGGATATGCAAAAATGAGAGGCTAAGATGGTAAGAGGGTAAGATGGAAGTCATCTGGCAAAAGCAGAGCTCACAAAAGGGCCAGCTGAGAAAGCTCTTGCTGCCTACAACTTCAACTGCACCCCTCAAAGCAGCAGCACACACGCTGCTCTCGGCACTTTCCTTCTCAGCTCTACGCACCATCCTAAGCCTTGCCTCTCCCACACTCAGGATCCAAAGACAACGGCACCAGGGACTGCTCACACACTAAAGGCACCAGGACAAAAGGCTCACCAGCTTGGCCTTTGCATTCCCGCTGACAGCTCCACAGCTTGAACCCAGAGAACTGCCTGCTGCCAACAGCCTTTCCAATCACTCTGAGCACCTCATGACAAGGAGTGTGGGGAATGAATCTCCAGCAGCCTCCTGCCCCAGGCTGTCCCCCGGGAGCAGCCCTGCTCCAGGCCGTGACTGCCACCTGCACAGCCAAAGGACCCAGAGCCGGTGTTACACACCACGGCTGTGCCTGGCACAGAGACACCAGTGGCCACACAAGTGGCCATGGCACTGTCCACACACAGTCCCTGCTGCTGCTCCCCCAGCCGCTGGCACCAACTCCCAGCCACCCACTCCTAAAGCCACGGGGCCCACTGGGACACTGCGGGGGCTCGTGGAAGCCAGCGGCCATTGTGACACAGCGGGGCTGCACAGAGCCCACGGTGCTTTGTGACCCGTGGCTCCCAGGAGAGCCTTTGTGATGCTGGGGAACTACAAGGAAGCCTGGCTCCTCTGTGACACCACCACAGAAGCTCAGGGGAGCCCTGGAGACCGTGCTGATGCTATGGAACCTGATGCAACCCTGCCTCCTCTGTGACACCACAGAACCTCTGGGAGCCCTGGAGACCGTGCTGATGCTATGGAACCTGATGCAACCCTGCCTCCACTGTGACACCACAGAAGCTCAGGGAGCCCTGGAGACTGTGGTGATGCTATGGAACCTGATGCAACCCTGCCTCCACTGTGACACCACAGAACCTCTGGGAGCCCTGGAGACCGTGCTGATGCTATGGAACCTGATGCAACCCTGCCTCCACTGTGACACCACAGAAGCTCGGGGAGCTCTGCAGACCGTGGGGATGCTGGCGAAGCTGACGGAACCCTGGGCACCACAGTGACGCTATGGAACCTGGTGGAACCGAGGGGCCACAGTGACACTGTGGGGCCTTTTGGAAGCAACAGGACCCTGGTGGGAAGCCACGGGATGATTAATCCTGCACGAACCTGCTCCAGGTGGGCTCCTCTCTCCCGGCTTCCACAGGTGCTGCTAGGATCCCACTCCGGCACTGGCTTGGCACGGGCTCACGGCTTCCTTTGGCAATGGCTCTGCTCCAGGATGGCATGCTGCAGAGAATGCAGGTAGATTTTGTGCTCACTCCTGGCATGCAGCTGGACAATAAAGCCTGATCCAGCCCCCCCTCAGCATATGTCCGGCTCTGGCATTGGGGCGGGGCAACTTTGGGAGCAGCCCCAGCCCTGCTCCTGCTCCCGGCTGGGCACCCAGCTGCTGGGACACAGGTGTGTCCTGATGCCACCGTCTACTCCTTTGAGAAGGGGAGGACAGAGTGCATCAGGGAGTTTGGTGTGGCTTACATGCGGCAAGGAGAAGGTGCAGCCCCAAACTGGCTTTCACTTCTAGAACCTTTTGCTATTGCGGGAGCAGCTGCTGGAGCTTTTCAACCGAGCTGCAAGAGTGAAAAGTGTGATGGCATGTCTATCTGAGAAGGAAGGTTCGGTGCCGCAGCCTGTTGTGCACAATTTATATGCTGATAAGAGAAGGGGGTGCTTTTGGAACGTTTTCCTTCCTGACACTTCTGTCTCTGTGAGCTTTAGCTGCTTGGACTCAGGGATACCGGAGGTATGTGAAAGTGACTGGGATGCGAGAATCATGTTGCACAGGGAACAGGGAAGGTCAGCAAATGTTTCCTGTCCTGGCACATCTCTCAGTCTGAACTGCAGCTGCAGATGCTTCACTTCCGCCAAGGACTCTGCCACCTTGAGAGAAGGATGCGCTCTATGGAGTTGAGAAAGAAAGTGCGTCTCACTAGCTTCTTTCCTCTACTTCATAGACAGCAAAGGGGCTATGAAAGGCAGCACTGGCTTTTTGTTCTAGGACTTCTTCTTTACAAGCAGCTGCTGGATGTTTGGAAGGGGGTTTGGGATATGCAAAAATGAGAGGCTAAGATGGTAAGAAGGTAAGATGGAAGTCATCTGGCAAAAGCAGAGCTCACAAAAGGGCCAGCTGAGAAAGCTCTTGCTGCCTACAACTTCAACTGCACCCCTCAAAGCAGCAGCACACACGCTGCTCTCGGCACTTTCCTTCTCAGCTCTACGCACCATCCTAAGCCTTGCCTCTCCCACACTCAGGATCCAAAGACAACGGCACCAGGGACTGCTCACACACTAAAGGCACCAGGACAAAAGGCTCACCAGCTTGGCCTTTGCATTCCCGCTGACAGCTCCACAGCTTGAACCCAGAGAACTGCCTGCTGCCAACAGCCTTTCCAATCACTCTGAGCACCTCATGACAAGGAGTGTGGGGAATGAATCTCCAGCAGCCTCCTGCCCCAGGCTGTCCCCCGGGAGCAGCCCTGCTCCAGGCCGTGACTGCCACCTGCACAGCCAAAGGACCCAGAGCCGGTGTTACACACCACGGCTGTGCCTGGCACAGAGACACCAGTGGCCACACAAGTGGCCATGGCACTGTCCACACACAGTCCCTGCTGCTGCTCCCCCAGCCGCTGGCACCAACTCCCAGCCACCCACTCCTAAAGCCACGGGGCCCACTGGGACACTGCGGGGGCTCGTGGAAGCCAGCGGCCATTGTGACACAGCGGGGCTGCACAGAGCCCACGGTGCTTTGTGACCCGTGGCTCCCAGGAGAGCCTTTGTGATGCTGGGGAACTACAAGGAAGCCTGGCTCCTCTGTGACACCACCACAGAAGCTCAGGGGAGCCCTGGAGACCGTGCTGATGCTATTGAACCTGATGCAACCCTGCCTCCTCTGTGACACCACAGAAGCTCTTGGAGCCCTGGAGACCGTGGTGATGCTATGGAACCTGATGCAACCCTGCCTCCTCTGTGACACCACAGAACCTCTGGGAGCCCTGGAGACCGTGCTGATGCTATGGAACCTGATGCAACCCTGCCTCCACTGTGACACCACAGAAGCTCAGGGAGCCCTGGAGACTGTGGTGATGCTATGGAACCTGATGCAACCCTGCCTCCACTGTGACACCACAGAACCTCTGGGAGCCCTGGAGACCGTGCTGATGCTATGGAACCTGATGCAACCCTGCCTCCACTGTGACACCACAGAAGCTCGGGGAGCTCTGCAGACCGTGGGGATGCTGGCGAAGCTGACGGAACCCTGGGCACCACAGTGACGCTATGGAACCTGGTGGAACCGAGGGGCCACAGTGACACTGTGGGGCCTTTTGGAAGCAACAGGACCCTGGTGGGAAGCCACGGGATGATTAATCCTGCACGAACCTGCTCCAGGTGGGCTCCTCTCTCCCGGCTTCCACAGGTGCTGCTAGGATCCCACTCCGGCACTGGCTTGGCACGGGCTCACGGCTTCCTTTGGCAATGGCTCTGCTCCAGGATGGCATGCTGCAGAGAATGCAGGTAGATTTTGTGCTCACTCCTGGCATGCAGCTGGACAATAAAGCCTGATCCAGCCCCCCCTCAGCATATGTCCGGCTCTGGCATTGGGGCGGGGCAACTTTGGGAGCAGCCCCAGCCCTGCTCCTGCTCCCGGCTGGGCACCCAGCTGCTGGGACACAGGTGTGTCCTGATGCCACCGTCTACTCCTTTGAGAAGGGGAGGACAGAGTGCATCAGGGAGTTTGGTGTGGCTTACATGCGGCAAGGAGAAGGTGCAGCCCCAAACTGGCTTTCACTTCTAGAACCTTTTGCTATTGCGGGAGCAGCTGCTGGAGCTTTTCAACCGAGCTGCAAGAGTGAAAAGTGTGATGGCATGTCTATCTGAGAAGGAAGGTTCGGTGCCGCAGCCTGTTGTGCACAATTTATATGCTGATAAGAGAAGGGGGTGCTTTTGGAACGTTTTCCTTCCTGACACTTCTGTCTCTGTGAGCTTTAGCTGCTTGGACTCAGGGATACCGAAGGTATGTGAAAGTGACTGGGATGCGAGAATCATGTTGCACAGGGAACAGGGAAGGTCAGCAAATGTTTCCTGTCCTGGCACATCTCTCAGTCTGAACTGCAGCTGCAGATGCTTCACTTCCGCCAAGGACTCTGCCACCTTGAGAGAAGGATGCGCTCTATGGAGTTGAGAAAGAAAGTGCGTCTCACTAGCTTCTTTCCTCTACTTCATAGACAGCAAAGGGGCTATGAAAGGCAGCACTGGCTTTTTGTTCTAGGACTTCTTCTTTACAAGCAGCTGCTGGATGTTTGGAAGGGGGTTTGGGATATGCAAAAATGAGAGGCTAAGATGGTAAGAGGGTAAGATGGAAGTCATCTGGCAAAAGCAGAGCTCACAAAAGGGCCAGCTGAGAAAGCTCTTGCTGCCTACAACTTCAACTGCACCCCTCAAAGCAGCAGCACACACGCTGCTCTCGGCACTTTCCTTCTCAGCTCTACGCACCATCCTAAGCCTTGCCTCTCCCACACTCAGGATCCAAAGACAACGGCACCAGGGACTGCTCACACACTAAAGGCACCAGGACAAAAGGCTCACCAGCTTGGCCTTTGCATTCCCGCTGACAGCTCCACAGCTTGAACCCAGAGAACTGCCTGCTGCCAACAGCCTTTCCAATCACTCTGAGCACCTCATGACAAGGAGTGTGGGGAATGAATCTCCAGCAGCCTCCTGCCCCAGGCTGTCCCCCGGGAGCAGCCCTGCTCCAGGCCGTGACTGCCACCTGCACAGCCAAAGGACCCAGAGCCGGTGTTACACACCACGGCTGTGCCTGGCACAGAGACACCAGTGGCCACACAAGTGGCCATGGCACTGTCCACACACAGTCCCTGCTGCTGCTCCCCCAGCCGCTGGCACCAACTCCCAGCCACCCACTCCTAAAGCCACGGGGCCCACTGGGACACTGCGGGGGCTCGTGGAAGCCAGCGGCCATTGTGACACAGCGGGGCTGCACAGAGCCCACGGTGCTTTGTGACCCGTGGCTCCCAGGAGAGCCTTTGTGATGCTGGGGAACTACAAGGAAGCCTGGCTCCTCTGTGACACCACCACAGAAGCTCAGGGGAGCCCTGGAGACCGTGCTGATGCTATTGAACCTGATGCAACCCTGCCTCCTCTGTGACACCACAGAAGCTCTTGGAGCCCTGGAGACCGTGCTGATGCTATGGAACCTGATGCAACCCTGCCTCCACTGTGACACCACAGAAGCTCAGGGAGCCCTGGAGACTGTGGTGATGCTATGGAACCTGATGCAACCCTGCCTCCTCTGTGACACCACAGAACCTCTGGGAGCCCTGGAGACTGTGGTGATGCTATGGAACCTGATGCAACCCTGCCTCCACTGTGACACCACAGAACCTCTGGGAGCCCTGGAGACCGTGCTGATGCTATGGAACCTGATGCAACCCTGCCTCCACTGTGACACCACAGAAGCTCGGGGAGCTCTGCAGACCGTGGGGATGCTGGCGAAGCTGACGGAACCCTGGGCACCACAGTGACGCTATGGAACCTGGTGGAACCGAGGGGCCACAGTGACACTGTGGGGCCTTTTGGAAGCAACAGGACCCTGGTGGGAAGCCACGGGATGATTAATCCTGCACGAACCTGCTCCAGGTGGGCTCCTCTCTCCCGGCTTCCACAGGTGCTGCTAGGATCCCACTCCGGCACTGGCTTGGCACGGGCTCACGGCTTCCTTTGGCAATGGCTCTGCTCCAGGATGGCATGCTGCAGAGAATGCAGGTAGATTTTGTGCTCACTCCTGGCATGCAGCTGGACAATAAAGCCTGATCCAGCCCCCCCTCAGCATATGTCCGGCTCTGGCATTGGGGCGGGGCAACTTTGGGAGCAGCCCCAGCCCTGCTCCTGCTCCCGGCTGGGCACCCAGCTGCTGGGACACAGGTGTGTCCTGATGCCACCGTCTACTCCTTTGAGAAGGGGAGGACAGAGTGCATCAGGGAGTTTGGTGTGGCTTACATGCGGCAAGGAGAAGGTGCAGCCCCAAACTGGCTTTCACTTCTAGAACCTTTTGCTATTGCGGGAGCAGCTGCTGGAGCTTTTCAACCGAGCTGCAAGAGTGAAAAGTGTGATGGCATGTCTATCTGAGAAGGAAGGTTCGGTGCCGCAGCCTGTTGTGCACAATTTATATGCTGATAAGAGAAGGGGGTGCTTTTGGAACGTTTTCCTTCCTGACACTTCTGTCTCTGTGAGCTTTAGCTGCTTGGACTCAGGGATACCGAAGGTATGTGAAAGTGACTGGGATGCGAGAATCATGTTGCACAGGGAACAGGGAAGGTCAGCAAATGTTTCCTGTCCTGGCACATCTCTCAGTCTGAACTGCAGCTGCAGATGCTTCACTTCCGCCAAGGACTCTGCCACCTTGAGAGAAGGATGCGCTCTATGGAGTTGAGAAAGAAAGTGCGTCTCACTAGCTTCTTTCCTCTACTTCATAGACAGCAAAGGGGCTATGAAAGGCAGCACTGGCTTTTTGTTCTAGGACTTCTTCTTTACAAGCAGCTGCTGGATGTTTGGAAGGGGGTTTGGGATATGCAAAAATGAGAGGCTAAGATGGTAAGAGGGTAAGATGGAAGTCATCTGGCAAAAGCAGAGCTCACAAAAGGGCCAGCTGAGAAAGCTCTTGCTGCCTACAACTTCAACTGCACCCCTCAAAGCAGCAGCACACACGCTGCTCTCGGCACTTTCCTTCTCAGCTCTACGCACCATCCTAAGCCTTGCCTCTCCCACACTCAGGATCCAAAGACAACGGCACCAGGGACTGCTCACACACTAAAGGCACCAGGACAAAAGGCTCACCAGCTTGGCCTTTGCATTCCCGCTGACAGCTCCACAGCTTGAACCCAGAGAACTGCCTGCTGCCAACAGCCTTTCCAATCACTCTGAGCACCTCATGACAAGGAGTGTGGGGAATGAATCTCCAGCAGCCTCCTGCCCCAGGCTGTCCCCCGGGAGCAGCCCTGCTCCAGGCCGTGACTGCCACCTGCACAGTCAAAGGACCCAGAGCCGGTGTTACACACCACGGCTGTGCCTGGCACAGAGACACCAGTGGCCACACAAGTGGCCATGGCACTGTCCACACACAGTCCCTGCTGCTGCTCCCCCAGCCGCTGGCACCAACTCCCAGCCACCCACTCCTAAAGCCACGGGGCCCACTGGGACACTGCGGGGGCTCGTGGAAGCCAGCGGCCATTGTGACACAGCGGGGCTGCACAGAGCCCACGGTGCTTTGTGACCCGTGGCTCCCAGGAGAGCCTTTGTGATGCTGGGGAACTACAAGGAAGCCTGGCTCCTCTGTGACACCACCACAGAAGCTCAGGGGAGCCCTGGAGACCGTGCTGATGCTATTGAACCTGATGCAACCCTGCCTCCTCTGTGACACCACAGAAGCTCTTGGAGCCCTGGAGACCGTGGTGATGCTATGGAACCTGATGCAACCCTGCCTCCTCTGTGACACCACAGAACCTCTGGGAGCCCTGGAGACCGTGCTGATGCTATGGAACCTGATGCAACCCTGCCTCCACTGTGACACCACAGAAGCTCAGGGAGCCCTGGAGACTGTGGTGATGCTATGGAACCTGATGCAACCCTGCCTCCTCTGTGACACCACAGAACCTCTGGGAGCCCTGGAGACCGTGCTGATGCTATGGAACCTGATGCAACCCTGCCTCCACTGTGACACCACAGAAGCTCGGGGAGCTCTGCAGACCGTGGGGATGCTGGCGAAGCTGATGGAACCCTGGGCACCACAGTGACGCTATGGAACCTGGTGGAACCGAGGGGCCACAGTGACACTGTGGGGCCTTTTGGAAGCAACAGGACCCTGGTGGGAAGCCACGGGATGATTAATCCTGCACGAACCTGCTCCAGGTGGGCTCCTCTCTCCCGGCTTCCACAGGTGCTGCTAGGATCCCACTCCGGCACTGGCTTGGCACGGGCTCACGGCTTCCTTTGGCAATGGCTCTGCTCCAGGATGGCATGCTGCAGAGAATGCAGGTAGATTTTGTGCTCACTCCTGGCATGCAGCTGGACAATAAAGCCTGATCCAGCCCCCCCTCAGCATATGTCCGGCTCTGGCATTGGGGCGGGGCAACTTTGGGAGCAGCCCCAGCCCTGCTCCTGCTCCCGGCTGGGCACCCAGCTGCTGGGACACAGGTGTGTCCTGATGCCACCGTCTACTCCTTTGAGAAGGGGAGGACAGAGTGCATCAGGGAGTTTGGTGTGGCTTACATGCGGCAAGGAGAAGGTGCAGCCCCAAACTGGCTTTCACTTCTAGAACCTTTTGCTATTGCGGGAGCAGCTGCTGGAGCTTTTCAACCGAGCTGCAAGAGTGAAAAGTGTGATGGCATGTCTATCTGAGAAGGAAGGTTCGGTGCCGCAGCCTGTTGTGCACAATTTATATGCTGATAAGAGAAGGGGGTGCTTTTGGAACGTTTTCCTTCCTGACACTTCTGTCTCTGTGAGCTTTAGCTGCTTGGACTCAGGGATACCGAAGGTATGTGAAAGTGACTGGGATGCGAGAATCATGTTGCACAGGGAACAGGGAAGGTCAGCAAATGTTTCCTGTCCTGGCACATCTCTCAGTCTGAACTGCAGCTGCAGATGCTTCACTTCCGCCAAGGACTCTGCCACCTTGAGAGAAGGATGCGCTCTATGGAGTTGAGAAAGAAAGTGCGTCTCACTAGCTTCTTTCCTCTACTTCATAGACAGCAAAGGGGCTATGAAAGGCAGCACTGGCTTTTTGTTCTAGGACTTCTTCTTTACAAGCAGCTGCTGGATGTTTGGAAGGGGGTTTGGGATATGCAAAAATGAGAGGCTAAGATGGTAAGAGGGTAAGATGGAAGTCATCTGGCAAAAGCAGAGCTCACAAAAGGGCCAGCTGAGAAAGCTCTTGCTGCCTACAACTTCAACTGCACCCCTCAAAGCAGCAGCACACACGCTGCTCTCGGCACTTTCCTTCTCAGCTCTACGCACCATCCTAAGCCTTGCCTCTCCCACACTCAGGATCCAAAGACAACGGCACCAGGGACTGCTCACACACTAAAGGCACCAGGACAAAAGGCTCACCAGCTTGGCCTTTGCATTCCCGCTGACAGCTCCACAGCTCGAACCCAGAGAACTGCCTGCTGCCAACAGCCTTTCCAATCACTCTGAGCACCTCATGACAAGGAGTGTGGGGAATGAATCTCCAGCAGCCTCCTGCCCCAGGCTGTCCCCCGGGAGCAGCCCTGCTCCAGGCCGTGACTGCCACCTGCACAGCCAAAGGACCCAGAGCCGGTGTTACACACCACGGCTGTGCCTGGCACAGAGACACCAGTGGCCACACAAGTGGCCATGGCACTGTCCACACACAGTCCCTGCTGCTGCTCCCCCAGCCGCTGGCACCAACTCCCAGCCACCCACTCCTAAAGCCACGGGGCCCACTGGGACACTGCGGGGGCTCGTGGAAGCCAGCGGCCATTGTGACACAGCGGGGCTGCACAGAGCCCACGGTGCTTTGTGACCCGTGGCTCCCAGGAGAGCCTTTGTGATGCTGGGGAACTACAAGGAAGCCTGGCTCCTCTGTGACACCACCACAGAAGCTCAGGGGAGCCCTGGAGACCGTGCTGATGCTATTGAACCTGATGCAACCCTGCCTCCTCTGTGACACCACAGAAGCTCTTGGAGCCCTGGAGACCGTGCTGATGCTATGGAACCTGATGCAACCCTGCCTCCACTGTGACACCACAGAAGCTCAGGGAGCCCTGGAGACTGTGGTGATGCTATGGAACCTGATGCAACCCTGCCTCCTCTGTGACACCACAGAACCTCTGGGAGCCCTGGAGACTGTGGTGATGCTATGGAACCTGATGCAACCCTGCCTCCACTGTGACACCACAGAACCTCTGGGAGCCCTGGAGACCGTGCTGATGCTATGGAACCTGATGCAACCCTGCCTCCACTGTGACACCACAGAAGCTCGGGGAGCTCTGCAGACCGTGGGGATGCTGGCGAAGCTGACGGAACCCTGGGCACCACAGTGACGCTATGGAACCTGGTGGAACCGAGGGGCCACAGTGACACTGTGGGGCCTTTTGGAAGCAACAGGACCCTGGTGGGAAGCCACGGGATGATTAATCCTGCACGAACCTGCTCCAGGTGGGCTCCTCTCTCCCGGCTTCCACAGGTGCTGCTAGGATCCCACTCCGGCACTGGCTTGGCACGGGCTCACGGCTTCCTTTGGCAATGGCTCTGCTCCAGGATGGCATGCTGCAGAGAATGCAGGTAGATTTTGTGCTCACTCCTGGCATGCAGCTGGACAATAAAGCCTGATCCAGCCCCCCCTCAGCATATGTCCGGCTCTGGCATTGGGGCGGGGCAACTTTGGGAGCAGCCCCAGCCCTGCTCCTGCTCCCGGCTGGGCACCCAGCTGCTGGGACACAGGTGTGTCCTGATGCCACCGTCTACTCCTTTGAGAAGGGGAGGACAGAGTGCATCAGGGAGTTTGGTGTGGCTTACATGCGGCAAGGAGAAGGTGCAGCCCCAAACTGGCTTTCACTTCTAGAACCTTTTGCTATTGCGGGAGCAGCTGCTGGAGCTTTTCAACCGAGCTGCAAGAGTGAAAAGTGTGATGGCATGTCTATCTGAGAAGGAAGGTTCGGTGCCGCAGCCTGTTGTGCACAATTTATATGCTGATAAGAGAAGGGGGTGCTTTTGGAACGTTTTCCTTCCTGACACTTCTGTCTCTGTGAGCTTTAGCTGCTTGGACTCAGGGATACCGAAGGTATGTGAAAGTGACTGGGATGCGAGAATCATGTTGCACAGGGAACAGGGAAGGTCAGCAAATGTTTCCTGTCCTGGCACATCTCTCAGTCTGAACTGCAGCTGCAGATGCTTCACTTCCGCCAAGGACTCTGCCACCTTGAGAGAAGGATGCGCTCTATGGAGTTGAGAAAGAAAGTGCGTCTCACTAGCTTCTTTCCTCTACTTCATAGACAGCAAAGGGGCTATGAAAGGCAGCACTGGCTTTTTGTTCTAGGACTTCTTCTTTACAAGCAGCTGCTGGATGTTTGGAAGGGGGTTTGGGATATGCAAAAATGAGAGGCTAAGATGGTAAGAGGGTAAGATGGAAGTCATCTGGCAAAAGCAGAGCTCACAAAAGGGCCAGCTGAGAAAGCTCTTGCTGCCTACAACTTCAACTGCACCCCTCAAAGCAGCAGCACACACGCTGCTCTCGGCACTTTCCTTCTCAGCTCTACGCACCATCCTAAGCCTTGCCTCTCCCACACTCAGGATCCAAAGACAACGGCACCAGGGACTGCTCACACACTAAAGGCACCAGGACAAAAGGCTCACCAGCTTGGCCTTTGCATTCCCGCTGACAGCTCCACAGCTCGAACCCAGAGAACTGCCTGCTGCCAACAGCCTTTCCAATCACTCTGAGCACCTCATGACAAGGAGTGTGGGGAATGAATCTCCAGCAGCCTCCTGCCCCAGGCTGTCCCCCGGGAGCAGCCCTGCTCCAGGCCGTGACTGCCACCTGCACAGCCAAAGGACCCAGAGCCGGTGTTACACACCACGGCTGTGCCTGGCACAGAGACACCAGTGGCCACACAAGTGGCCATGGCACTGTCCACACACAGTCCCTGCTGCTGCTCCCCCAGCCGCTGGCACCAACTCCCAGCCACCCACTCCTAAAGCCACGGGGCCCACTGGGACACTGCGGGGGCTCGTGGAAGCCAGCGGCCATTGTGACACAGCGGGGCTGCACAGAGCCCACGGTGCTTTGTGACCCGTGGCTCCCAGGAGAGCCTTTGTGATGCTGGGGAACTACAAGGAAGCCTGGCTCCTCTGTGACACCACCACAGAAGCTCAGGGGAGCCCTGGAGACCGTGCTGATGCTATTGAACCTGATGCAACCCTGCCTCCTCTGTGACACCACAGAAGCTCTTGGAGCCCTGGAGACCGTGCTGATGCTATGGAACCTGATGCAACCCTGCCTCCACTGTGACACCACAGAAGCTCAGGGAGCCCTGGAGACTGTGGTGATGCTATGGAACCTGATGCAACCCTGCCTCCTCTGTGACACCACAGAACCTCTGGGAGCCCTGGAGACTGTGGTGATGCTATGGAACCTGATGCAACCCTGCCTCCACTGTGACACCACAGAACCTCTGGGAGCCCTGGAGACCGTGCTGATGCTATGGAACCTGATGCAACCCTGCCTCCACTGTGACACCACAGAAGCTCGGGGAGCTCTGCAGACCGTGGGGATGCTGGCGAAGCTGACGGAACCCTGGGCACCACAGTGACGCTATGGAACCTGGTGGAACCGAGGGGCCACAGTGACACTGTGGGGCCTTTTGGAAGCAACAGGACCCTGGTGGGAAGCCACGGGATGATTAATCCTGCACGAACCTGCTCCAGGTGGGCTCCTCTCTCCCGGCTTCCACAGGTGCTGCTAGGATCCCACTCCGGCACTGGCTTGGCACGGGCTCACGGCTTCCTTTGGCAATGGCTCTGCTCCAGGATGGCATGCTGCAGAGAATGCAGGTAGATTTTGTGCTCACTCCTGGCATGCAGCTGGACAATAAAGCCTGATCCAGCCCCCCCTCAGCATATGTCCGGCTCTGGCATTGGGGCGGGGCAACTTTGGGAGCAGCCCCAGCCCTGCTCCTGCTCCCGGCTGGGCACCCAGCTGCTGGGACACAGGTGTGTCCTGATGCCACCGTCTACTCCTTTGAGAAGGGGAGGACAGAGTGCATCAGGGAGTTTGGTGTGGCTTACATGCGGCAAGGAGAAGGTGCAGCCCCAAACTGGCTTTCACTTCTAGAACCTTTTGCTATTGCGGGAGCAGCTGCTGGAGCTTTTCAACCGAGCTGCAAGAGTGAAAAGTGTGATGGCATGTCTATCTGAGAAGGAAGGTTCGGTGCCGCAGCCTGTTGTGCACAATTTATATGCTGATAAGAGAAGGGGGTGCTTTTGGAACGTTTTCCTTCCTGACACTTCTGTCTCTGTGAGCTTTAGCTGCTTGGACTCAGGGATACCGAAGGTATGTGAAAGTGACTGGGATGCGAGAATCATGTTGCACAGGGAACAGGGAAGGTCAGCAAATGTTTCCTGTCCTGGCACATCTCTCAGTCTGAACTGCAGCTGCAGATGCTTCACTTCCGCCAAGGACTCTGCCACCTTGAGAGAAGGATGCGCTCTATGGAGTTGAGAAAGAAAGTGCGTCTCACTAGCTTCTTTCCTCTACTTCATAGACAGCAAAGGGGCTATGAAAGGCAGCACTGGCTTTTTGTTCTAGGACTTCTTCTTTACAAGCAGCTGCTGGATGTTTGGAAGGGGGTTTGGGATATGCAAAAATGAGAGGCTAAGATGGTAAGAGGGTAAGATGGAAGTCATCTGGCAAAAGCAGAGCTCACAAAAGGGCCAGCTGAGAAAGCTCTTGCTGCCTACAACTTCAACTGCACCCCTCAAAGCAGCAGCACACACACTGCTCTCGGCACTTTCCTTCTCAGCTCTACGCACCATCCTAAGCCTTGCCTCTCCCACACTCAGGATCCAAAGACAACGGCACCAGGGACTGCTCACACACTAAAGGCACCAGGACAAAAGGCTCACCAGCTTGGCCTTTGCATTCCCGCTGACAGCTCCACAGCTTGAACCCAGAGAACTGCCTGCTGCCAACAGCCTTTCCAATCACTCTGAGCACCTCATGACAAGGAGTGTGGGGAATGAATCTCCAGCAGCCTCCTGCCCCAGGCTGTCCCCCGGGAGCAGCCCTGCTCCAGGCCGTGACTGCCACCTGCACAGCCAAAGGACCCAGAGCCGGTGTTACACACCACGGCTGTGCCTGGCACAGAGACACCAGTGGCCACACAAGTGGCCATGGCACTGTCCACACACAGTCCCTGCTGCTGCTCCCCCAGCCGCTGGCACCAACTCCCAGCCACCCACTCCTAAAGCCACGGGGCCCACTGGGACACTGCGGGGGCTCGTGGAAGCCAGCGGCCATTGTGACACAGCGGGGCTGCACAGAGCCCACGGTGCTTTGTGACCCGTGGCTCCCAGGAGAGCCTTTGTGATGCTGGGGAACTACAAGGAAGCCTGGCTCCTCTGTGACACCACCACAGAAGCTCAGGGGAGCCCTGGAGACCGTGCTGATGCTATTGAACCTGATGCAACCCTGCCTCCTCTGTGACACCACAGAAGCTCTTGGAGCCCTGGAGACCGTGCTGATGCTATGGAACCTGATGCAACCCTGCCTCCTCTGTGACACCACAGAACCTCTGGGAGCCCTGGAGACCGTGCTGATGCTATGGAACCTGATGCAACCCTGCCTCCACTGTGACACCACAGAAGCTCAGGGAGCCCTGGAGACTGTGGTGATGCTATGGAACCTGATGCAACCCTGCCTCCACTGTGACACCACAGAACCTCTGGGAGCCCTGGAGACCGTGCTGATGCTATGGAACCTGATGCAACCCTGCCTCCACTGTGACACCACAGAAGCTCGGGGAGCTCTGCAGACCGTGGGGATGCTGGCGAAGCTGACGGAACCCTGGGCACCACAGTGACGCTATGGAACCTGGTGGAACCGAGGGGCCACAGTGACACTGTGGGGCCTTTTGGAAGCAACAGGACCCTGGTGGGAAGCCACGGGATGATTAATCCTGCACGAACCTGCTCCAGGTGGGCTCCTCTCTCCCGGCTTCCACAGGTGCTGCTAGGATCCCACTCCGGCACTGGCTTGGCACGGGCTCACGGCTTCCTTTGGCAATGGCTCTGCTCCAGGATGGCATGCTGCAGAGAATGCAGGTAGATTTTGTGCTCACTCCTGGCATGCAGCTGGACAATAAAGCCTGATCCAGCCCCCCCTCAGCATATGTCCGGCTCTGGCATTGGGGCGGGGCAACTTTGGGAGTAGCCCCAGCCCTGCTCCTGCTCCCGGCTGGGCACCCAGCTGCTGGGACACAGGTGTGTCCTGATGCCACCGTCTACTCCTTTGAGAAGGGGAGGACAGAGTGCATCAGGGAGTTTGGTGTGGCTTACATGCGGCAAGGAGAAGGTGCAGCCCCAAACTGGCTTTCACTTCTAGAACCTTTTGCTATTGCGGGAGCAGCTGCTGGAGCTTTTCAACCGAGCTGCAAGAGTGAAAAGTGTGATGGCATGTCTATCTGAGAAGGAAGGTTCGGTGCCGCAGCCTGTTGTGCACAATTTATATGCTGATAAGAGAAGGGGGTGCTTTTGGAACGTTTTCCTTCCTGACACTTCTGTCTCTGTGAGCTTTAGCTGCTTGGACTCAGGGATACCGAAGGTGTGTGAAAGTGACTGGGATGCGAGAATCATGTTGCACAGGGAACAGGGAAGGTCAGCAAATGTTTCCTGTCCTGGCACATCTCTCAGTCTGAACTGCAGCTGCAGATGCTTCACTTCCGCCAAGGACTCTGCCACCTTGAGAGAAGGATGCGCTCTATGGAGTTGAGAAAGAAAGTGCGTCTCACTAGCTTCTTTCCTCTACTTCATAGACAGCAAAGGGGCTATGAAAGGCAGCACTGGCTTTTTGTTCTAGGACTTCTTCTTTACAAGCAGCTGCTGGATGTTTGGAAGGGGGTTTGGGATATGCAAAAATGAGAGGCTAAGATGGTAAGAGGGTAAGATGGAAGTCATCTGGCAAAAGCAGAGCTCACAAAAGGGCCAGCTGAGAAAGCTCTTGCTGCCTACAACTTCAACTGCACCCCTCAAAGCAGCAGCACACACGCTGCTCTCGGCACTTTCCTTCTCAGCTCTACGCACCATCCTAAGCCTTGCCTCTCCCACACTCAGGATCCAAAGACAACGGCACCAGGGACTGCTCACACACTAAAGGCACCAGGACAAAAGGCTCACCAGCTTGGCCTTTGCATTCCCGCTGACAGCTCCACAGCTTGAACCCAGAGAACTGCCTGCTGCCAACAGCCTTTCCAATCACTCTGAGCACCTCATGACAAGGAGTGTGGGGAATGAATCTCCAGCAGCCTCCTGCCCCAGGCTGTCCCCCGGGAGCAGCCCTGCTCCAGGCCGTGACTGCCACCTGCACAGCCAAAGGACCCAGAGCCGGTGTTACACACCACGGCTGTGCCTGGCACAGAGACACCAGTGGCCACACAAGTGGCCATGGCACTGTCCACACACAGTCCCTGCTGCTGCTCCCCCAGCCGCTGGCACCAACTCCCAGCCACCCACTCCTAAAGCCACGGGGCCCACTGGGACACTGCGGGGGCTCGTGGAAGCCAGCGGCCATTGTGACACAGCGGGGCTGCACAGAGCCCACGGTGCTTTGTGACCCGTGGCTCCCAGGAGAGCCTTTGTGATGCTGGGGAACTACAAGGAAGCCTGGCTCCTCTGTGACACCACCACAGAAGCTCAGGGGAGCCCTGGAGACCGTGCTGATGCTATTGAACCTGATGCAACCCTGCCTCCTCTGTGACACCACAGAAGCTCTTGGAGCCCTGGAGACCGTGCTGATGCTATGGAACCTGATGCAACCCTGCCTCCTCTGTGACACCACAGAACCTCTGGGAGCCCTGGAGACCGTGCTGATGCTATGGAACCTGATGCAACCCTGCCTCCACTGTGACACCACAGAAGCTCAGGGAGCCCTGGAGACTGTGGTGATGCTATGGAACCTGATGCAACCCTGCCTCCACTGTGACACCACAGAACCTCTGGGAGCCCTGGAGACCGTGCTGATGCTATGGAACCTGATGCAACCCTGCCTCCACTGTGACACCACAGAAGCTCGGGGAGCTCTGCAGACCGTGGGGATGCTGGCGAAGCTGACGGAACCCTGGGCACCACAGTGACGCTATGGAACCTGGTGGAACCGAGGGGCCACAGTGACACTGTGGGGCCTTTTGGAAGCAACAGGACCCTGGTGGGAAGCCACGGGATGATTAATCCTGCACGAACCTGCTCCAGGTGGGCTCCTCTCTCCCGGCTTCCACAGGTGCTGCTAGGATCCCACTCCGGCACTGGCTTGGCACGGGCTCACGGCTTCCTTTGGCAATGGCTCTGCTCCAGGATGGCATGCTGCAGAGAATGCAGGTAGATTTTGTGCTCACTCCTGGCATGCAGCTGGACAATAAAGCCTGATCCAGCCCCCCCTCAGCATATGTCCGGCTCTGGCATTGGGGCGGGGCAACTTTGGGAGCAGCCCCAGCCCTGCTCCTGCTCCCGGCTGGGCACCCAGCTGCTGGGACACAGGTGTGTCCTGATGCCACCGTCTACTCCTTTGAGAAGGGGAGGACAGAGTGCATCAGGGAGTTTGGTGTGGCTTACATGCGGCAAGGAGAAGGTGCAGCCCCAAACTGGCTTTCACTTCTAGAACCTTTTGCTATTGCGGGAGCAGCTGCTGGAGCTTTTCAACCGAGCTGCAAGAGTGAAAAGTGTGATGGCATGTCTATCTGAGAAGGAAGGTTCAGTGCCGCAGCCTGTTGTGCACAATTTATATGCTGATAAGAGAAGGGGGTGCTTTTGGAACGTTTTCCTTCCTGACACTTCTGTCTCTGTGAGCTTTAGCTGCTTGGACTCAGGGATACCGAAGGTGTGTGAAAGTGACTGGGATGCGAGAATCATGTTGCACAGGGAACAGGGAAGGTCAGCAAATGTTTCCTGTCCTGGCACATCTCTCAGTCTGAACTGCAGCTGCAGATGCTTCACTTCCGCCAAGGACTCTGCCACCTTGAGAGAAGGATGCGCTCTATGGAGTTGAGAAAGAAAGTGCGTCTCACTAGCTTCTTTCCTCTACTTCATAGACAGCAAAGGGGCTATGAAAGGCAGCACTGGCTTTTTGTTCTAGGACTTCTTCTTTACAAGCAGCTGCTGGATGTTTGGAAGGGGGTTTGGGATATGCAAAAATGAGAGGCTAAGATGGTAAGAGGGTAAGATGGAAGTCATCTGGCAAAAGCAGAGCTCACAAAAGGGCCAGCTGAGAAAGCTCTTGCTGCCTACAACTTCAACTGCACCCCTCAAAGCAGCAGCACACACACTGCTCTCGGCACTTTCCTTCTCAGCTCTACGCACCATCCTAAGCCTTGCCTCTCCCACACTCAGGATCCAAAGACAACGGCACCAGGGACTGCTCACACACTAAAGGCACCAGGACAAAAGGCTCACCAGCTTGGCCTTTGCATTCCCGCTGACAGCTCCACAGCTTGAACCCAGAGAACTGCCTGCTGCCAACAGCCTTTCCAATCACTCTGAGCACCTCATGACAAGGAGTGTGGGGAATGAATCTCCAGCAGCCTCCTGCCCCAGGCTGTCCCCCGGGAGCAGCCCTGCTCCAGGCCGTGACTGCCACCTGCACAGCCAAAGGACCCAGAGCCGGTGTTACACACCACGGCTGTGCCTGGCACAGAGACACCAGTGGCCACACAAGTGGCCATGGCACTGTCCACACACAGTCCCTGCTGCTGCTCCCCCAGCCGCTGGCACCAACTCCCAGCCACCCACTCCTAAAGCCACGGGGCCCACTGGGACACTGCGGGGGCTCGTGGAAGCCAGCGGCCATTGTGACACAGCGGGGCTGCACAGAGCCCACGGTGCTTTGTGACCCGTGGCTCCCAGGAGAGCCTTTGTGATGCTGGGGAACTACAAGGAAGCCTGGCTCCTCTGTGACACCACCACAGAAGCTCAGGGGAGCCCTGGAGACCGTGCTGATGCTATTGAACCTGATGCAACCCTGCCTCCTCTGTGACACCACAGAAGCTCTTGGAGCCCTGGAGACCGTGCTGATGCTATGGAACCTGATGCAACCCTGCCTCCTCTGTGACACCACAGAACCTCTGGGAGCCCTGGAGACCGTGCTGATGCTATGGAACCTGATGCAACCCTGCCTCCACTGTGACACCACAGAAGCTCAGGGAGCCCTGGAGACTGTGGTGATGCTATGGAACCTGATGCAACCCTGCCTCCACTGTGACACCACAGAACCTCTGGGAGCCCTGGAGACCGTGCTGATGCTATGGAACCTGATGCAACCCTGCCTCCACTGTGACACCACAGAAGCTCGGGGAGCTCTGCAGACCGTGGGGATGCTGGCGAAGCTGACGGAACCCTGGGCACCACAGTGACGCTATGGAACCTGGTGGAACCGAGGGGCCACAGTGACACTGTGGGGCCTTTTGGAAGCAACAGGACCCTGGTGGGAAGCCACGGGATGATTAATCCTGCACGAACCTGCTCCAGGTGGGCTCCTCTCTCCCGGCTTCCACAGGTGCTGCTAGGATCCCACTCCGGCACTGGCTTGGCACGGGCTCACGGCTTCCTTTGGCAATGGCTCTGCTCCAGGATGGCATGCTGCAGAGAATGCAGGTAGATTTTGTGCTCACTCCTGGCATGCAGCTGGACAATAAAGCCTGATCCAGCCCCCCCTCAGCATATGTCCGGCTCTGGCATTGGGGCGGGGCAACTTTGGGAGCAGCCCCAGCCCTGCTCCTGCTCCCGGCTGGGCACCCAGCTGCTGGGACACAGGTGTGTCCTGATGCCACCGTCTACTCCTTTGAGAAGGGGAGGACAGAGTGCATCAGGGAGTTTGGTGTGGCTTACATGCGGCAAGGAGAAGGTGCAGCCCCAAACTGGCTTTCACTTCTAGAACCTTTTGCTATTGCGGGAGCAGCTGCTGGAGCTTTTCAACCGAGCTGCAAGAGTGAAAAGTGTGATGGCATGTCTATCTGAGAAGGAAGGTTCGGTGCCGCAGCCTGTTGTGCACAATTTATATGCTGATAAGAGAAGGGGGTGCTTTTGGAACGTTTTCCTTCCTGACACTTCTGTCTCTGTGAGCTTTAGCTGCTTGGACTCAGGGATACCGAAGGTGTGTGAAAGTGACTGGGATGCGAGAATCATGTTGCACAGGGAACAGGGAAGGTCAGCAAATGTTTCCTGTCCTGGCACATCTCTCAGTCTGAACTGCAGCTGCAGATGCTTCACTTCCGCCAAGGACTCTGCCACCTTGAGAGAAGGATGCGCTCTATGGAGTTGAGAAAGAAAGTGCGTCTCACTAGCTTCTTTCCTCTACTTCATAGACAGCAAAGGGGCTATGAAAGGCAGCACTGGCTTTTTGTTCTAGGACTTCTTCTTTACAAGCAGCTGCTGGATGTTTGGAAGGGGGTTTGGGATATGCAAAAATGAGAGGCTAAGATGGTAAGAGGGTAAGATGGAAGTCATCTGGCAAAAGCAGAGCTCACAAAAGGGCCAGCTGAGAAAGCTCTTGCTGCCTACAACTTCAACTGCACCCCTCAAAGCAGCAGCACACACGCTGCTCTCGGCACTTTCCTTCTCAGCTCTACGCACCATCCTAAGCCTTGCCTCTCCCACACTCAGGATCCAAAGACAACGGCACCAGGGACTGCTCACACACTAAAGGCACCAGGACAAAAGGCTCACCAGCTTGGCCTTTGCATTCCCGCTGACAGCTCCACAGCTTGAACCCAGAGAACTGCCTGCTGCCAACAGCCTTTCCAATCACTCTGAGCACCTCATGACAAGGAGTGTGGGGAATGAATCTCCAGCAGCCTCCTGCCCCAGGCTGTCCCCCGGGAGCAGCCCTGCTCCAGGCCGTGACTGCCACCTGCACAGCCAAAGGACCCAGAGCCGGTGTTACACACCACGGCTGTGCCTGGCACAGAGACACCAGTGGCCACACAAGTGGCCATGGCACTGTCCACACACAGTCCCTGCTGCTGCTCCCCCAGCCGCTGGCACCAACTCCCAGCCACCCACTCCTAAAGCCACGGGGCCCACTGGGACACTGCGGGGGCTCGTGGAAGCCAGCGGCCATTGTGACACAGCGGGGCTGCACAGAGCCCACGGTGCTTTGTGACCCGTGGCTCCCAGGAGAGCCTTTGTGATGCTGGGGAACTACAAGGAAGCCTGGCTCCTCTGTGACACCACCACAGAAGCTCAGGGGAGCCCTGGAGACCGTGCTGATGCTATGGAACCTGATGCAACCCTGCCTCCTCTGTGACACCACAGAACCTCTGGGAGCCCTGGAGACCGTGCTGATGCTATGGAACCTGATGCAACCCTGCCTCCACTGTGACACCACAGAAGCTCGGGGAGCTCTGCAGACCGTGGGGATGCTGGCGAAGCTGACGGAACCCTGGGCACCACAGTGACGCTATGGAACCTGGTGGAACCGAGGGGCCACAGTGACACTGTGGGGCCTTTTGGAAGCAACAGGACCCTGGTGGGAAGCCACGGGATGATTAATCCTGCACGAACCTGCTCCAGGTGGGCTCCTCTCTCCCGGCTTCCACAGGTGCTGCTAGGATCCCACTCCGGCACTGGCTTGGCACGGGCTCACGGCTTCCTTTGGCAATGGCTCTGCTCCAGGATGGCATGCTGCAGAGAATGCAGGTAGATTTTGTGCTCACTCCTGGCATGCAGCTGGACAATAAAGCCTGATCCAGCCCCCCCTCAGCATATGTCCGGCTCTGGCATTGGGGCGGGGCAACTTTGGGAGCAGCCCCAGCCCTGCTCCTGCTCCCGGCTGGGCACCCAGCTGCTGGGACACAGGTGTGTCCTGATGCCACCGTCTACTCCTTTGAGAAGGGGAGGACAGAGTGCATCAGGGAGTTTGGTGTGGCTTACATGCGGCAAGGAGAAGGTGCAGCCCCAAACTGGCTTTCACTTCTAGAACCTTTTGCTATTGCGGGAGCAGCTGCTGGAGCTTTTCAACCGAGCTGCAAGAGTGAAAAGTGTGATGGCATGTCTATCTGAGAAGGAAGGTTCAGTGCCGCAGCCTGTTGTGCACAATTTATATGCTGATAAGAGAAGGGGGTGCTTTTGGAACGTTTTCCTTCCTGACACTTCTGTCTCTGTGAGCTTTAGCTGCTTGGACTCAGGGATACCGAAGGTGTGTGAAAGTGACTGGGATGCGAGAATCATGTTGCACAGGGAACAGGGAAGGTCAGCAAATGTTTCCTGTCCTGGCACATCTCTCAGTCTGAACTGCAGCTGCAGATGCTTCACTTCCGCCAAGGACTCTGCCACCTTGAGAGAAGGATGCGCTCTATGGAGTTGAGAAAGAAAGTGCGTCTCACTAGCTTCTTTCCTCTACTTCATAGACAGCAAAGGGGCTATGAAAGGCAGCACTGGCTTTTTGTTCTAGGACTTCTTCTTTACAAGCAGCTGCTGGATGTTTGGAAGGGGGTTTGGGATATGCAAAAATGAGAGGCTAAGATGGTAAGAGGGTAAGATGGAAGTCATCTGGCAAAAGCAGAGCTCACAAAAGGGCCAGCTGAGAAAGCTCTTGCTGCCTACAACTTCAACTGCACCCCTCAAAGCAGCAGCACACACGCTGCTCTCGGCACTTTCCTTCTCAGCTCTACGCACCATCCTAAGCCTTGCCTCTCCCACACTCAGGATCCAAAGACAACGGCACCAGGGACTGCTCACACACTAAAGGCACCAGGACAAAAGGCTCACCAGCTTGGCCTTTGCATTCCCGCTGACAGCTCCACAGCTTGAACCCAGAGAACTGCCTGCTGCCAACAGCCTTTCCAATCACTCTGAGCACCTCATGACAAGGAGTGTGGGGAATGAATCTCCAGCAGCCTCCTGCCCCAGGCTGTCCCCCGGGAGCAGCCCTGCTCCAGGCCGTGACTGCCACCTGCACAGCCAAAGGACCCAGAGCCGGTGTTACACACCACGGCTGTGCCTGGCACAGAGACACCAGTGGCCACACAAGTGGCCATGGCACTGTCCACACACAGTCCCTGCTGCTGCTCCCCCAGCCGCTGGCACCAACTCCCAGCCACCCACTCCTAAAGCCACGGGGCCCACTGGGACACTGCGGGGGCTCGTGGAAGCCAGCGGCCATTGTGACACAGCGGGGCTGCACAGAGCCCACGGTGCTTTGTGACCCGTGGCTCCCAGGAGAGCCTTTGTGATGCTGGGGAACTACAAGGAAGCCTGGCTCCTCTGTGACACCACCACAGAAGCTCAGGGGAGCCCTGGAGACCGTGCTGATGCTATTGAACCTGATGCAACCCTGCCTCCTCTGTGACACCACAGAAGCTCTTGGAGCCCTGGAGACCGTGCTGATGCTATGGAACCTGATGCAACCCTGCCTCCACTGTGACACCACAGAAGCTCAGGGAGCCCTGGAGACTGTGGTGATGCTATGGAACCTGATGCAACCCTGCCTCCTCTGTGACACCACAGAACCTCTGGGAGCCCTGGAGACTGTGGTGATGCTATGGAACCTGATGCAACCCTGCCTCCACTGTGACACCACAGAACCTCTGGGAGCCCTGGAGACCGTGCTGATGCTATGGAACCTGATGCAACCCTGCCTCCACTGTGACACCACAGAAGCTCGGGGAGCTCTGCAGACCGTGGGGATGCTGGCGAAGCTGACGGAACCCTGGGCACCACAGTGACGCTATGGAACCTGGTGGAACCGAGGGGCCACAGTGACACTGTGGGGCCTTTTGGAAGCAACAGGACCCTGGTGGGAAGCCACGGGATGATTAATCCTGCACGAACCTGCTCCAGGTGGGCTCCTCTCTCCCGGCTTCCACAGGTGCTGCTAGGATCCCACTCCGGCACTGGCTTGGCACGGGCTCACGGCTTCCTTTGGCAATGGCTCTGCTCCAGGATGGCATGCTGCAGAGAATGCAGGTAGATTTTGTGCTCACTCCTGGCATGCAGCTGGACAATAAAGCCTGATCCAGCCCCCCCTCAGCATATGTCCGGCTCTGGCATTGGGGCGGGGCAACTTTGGGAGCAGCCCCAGCCCTGCTCCTGCTCCCGGCTGGGCACCCAGCTGCTGGGACACAGGTGTGTCCTGATGCCACCGTCTACTCCTTTGAGAAGGGGAGGACAGAGTGCATCAGGGAGTTTGGTGTGGCTTACATGCGGCAAGGAGAAGGTGCAGCCCCAAACTGGCTTTCACTTCTAGAACCTTTTGCTATTGCGGGAGCAGCTGCTGGAGCTTTTCAACCGAGCTGCAAGAGTGAAAAGTGTGATGGCATGTCTATCTGAGAAGGAAGGTTCGGTGCCGCAGCCTGTTGTGCACAATTTATATGCTGATAAGAGAAGGGGGTGCTTTTGGAACGTTTTCCTTCCTGACACTTCTGTCTCTGTGAGCTTTAGCTGCTTGGACTCAGGGATACCGAAGGTATGTGAAAGTGACTGGGATGCGAGAATCATGTTGCACAGGGAACAGGGAAGGTCAGCAAATGTTTCCTGTCCTGGCACATCTCTCAGTCTGAACTGCAGCTGCAGATGCTTCACTTCCGCCAAGGACTCTGCCACCTTGAGAGAAGGATGCGCTCTATGGAGTTGAGAAAGAAAGTGCGTCTCACTAGCTTCTTTCCTCTACTTCATAGACAGCAAAGGGGCTATGAAAGGCAGCACTGGCTTTTTGTTCTAGGACTTCTTCTTTACAAGCAGCTGCTGGATGTTTGGAAGGGGGTTTGGGATATGCAAAAATGAGAGGCTAAGATGGTAAGAGGGTAAGATGGAAGTCATCTGGCAAAAGCAGAGCTCACAAAAGGGCCAGCTGAGAAAGCTCTTGCTGCCTACAACTTCAACTGCACCCCTCAAAGCAGCAGCACACACGCTGCTCTCGGCACTTTCCTTCTCAGCTCTACGCACCATCCTAAGCCTTGCCTCTCCCACACTCAGGATCCAAAGACAACGGCACCAGGGACTGCTCACACACTAAAGGCACCAGGACAAAAGGCTCACCAGCTTGGCCTTTGCATTCCCGCTGACAGCTCCACAGCTTGAACCCAGAGAACTGCCTGCTGCCAACAGCCTTTCCAATCACTCTGAGCACCTCATGACAAGGAGTGTGGGGAATGAATCTCCAGCAGCCTCCTGCCCCAGGCTGTCCCCCGGGAGCAGCCCTGCTCCAGGCCGTGACTGCCACCTGCACAGTCAAAGGACCCAGAGCCGGTGTTACACACCACGGCTGTGCCTGGCACAGAGACACCAGTGGCCACACAAGTGGCCATGGCACTGTCCACACACAGTCCCTGCTGCTGCTCCCCCAGCCGCTGGCACCAACTCCCAGCCACCCACTCCTAAAGCCACGGGGCCCACTGGGACACTGCGGGGGCTCGTGGAAGCCAGCGGCCATTGTGACACAGCGGGGCTGCACAGAGCCCACGGTGCTTTGTGACCCGTGGCTCCCAGGAGAGCCTTTGTGATGCTGGGGAACTACAAGGAAGCCTGGCTCCTCTGTGACACCACCACAGAAGCTCAGGGGAGCCCTGGAGACCGTGCTGATGCTATTGAACCTGATGCAACCCTGCCTCCTCTGTGACACCACAGAAGCTCTTGGAGCCCTGGAGACCGTGGTGATGCTATGGAACCTGATGCAACCCTGCCTCCTCTGTGACACCACAGAACCTCTGGGAGCCCTGGAGACCGTGCTGATGCTATGGAACCTGATGCAACCCTGCCTCCACTGTGACACCACAGAAGCTCAGGGAGCCCTGGAGACTGTGGTGATGCTATGGAACCTGATGCAACCCTGCCTCCTCTGTGACACCACAGAACCTCTGGGAGCCCTGGAGACCGTGCTGATGCTATGGAACCTGATGCAACCCTGCCTCCACTGTGACACCACAGAAGCTCGGGGAGCTCTGCAGACCGTGGGGATGCTGGCGAAGCTGACGGAACCCTGGGCACCACAGTGACGCTATGGAACCTGGTGGAACCGAGGGGCCACAGTGACACTGTGGGGCCTTTTGGAAGCAACAGGACCCTGGTGGGAAGCCACGGGATGATTAATCCTGCACGAACCTGCTCCAGGTGGGCTCCTCTCTCCCGGCTTCCACAGGTGCTGCTAGGATCCCACTCCGGCACTGGCTTGGCACGGGCTCACGGCTTCCTTTGGCAATGGCTCTGCTCCAGGATGGCATGCTGCAGAGAATGCAGGTAGATTTTGTGCTCACTCCTGGCATGCAGCTGGACAATAAAGCCTGATCCAGCCCCCCCTCAGCATATGTCCGGCTCTGGCATTGGGGCGGGGCAACTTTGGGAGCAGCCCCAGCCCTGCTCCTGCTCCCGGCTGGGCACCCAGCTGCTGGGACACAGGTGTGTCCTGATGCCACCGTCTACTCCTTTGAGAAGGGGAGGACAGAGTGCATCAGGGAGTTTGGTGTGGCTTACATGCGGCAAGGAGAAGGTGCAGCCCCAAACTGGCTTTCACTTCTAGAACCTTTTGCTATTGCGGGAGCAGCTGCTGGAGCTTTTCAACCGAGCTGCAAGAGTGAAAAGTGTGATGGCATGTCTATCTGAGAAGGAAGGTTCGGTGCCGCAGCCTGTTGTGCACAATTTATATGCTGATAAGAGAAGGGGGTGCTTTTGGAACGTTTTCCTTCCTGACACTTCTGTCTCTGTGAGCTTTAGCTGCTTGGACTCAGGGATACCGAAGGTATGTGAAAGTGACTGGGATGCGAGAATCATGTTGCACAGGGAACAGGGAAGGTCAGCAAATGTTTCCTGTCCTGGCACATCTCTCAGTCTGAACTGCAGCTGCAGATGCTTCACTTCCGCCAAGGACTCTGCCACCTTGAGAGAAGGATGCGCTCTATGGAGTTGAGAAAGAAAGTGCGTCTCACTAGCTTCTTTCCTCTACTTCATAGACAGCAAAGGGGCTATGAAAGGCAGCACTGGCTTTTTGTTCTAGGACTTCTTCTTTACAAGCAGCTGCTGGATGTTTGGAAGGGGGTTTGGGATATGCAAAAATGAGAGGCTAAGATGGTAAGAGGGTAAGATGGAAGTCATCTGGCAAAAGCAGAGCTCACAAAAGGGCCAGCTGAGAAAGCTCTTGCTGCCTACAACTTCAACTGCACCCCTCAAAGCAGCAGCACACACGCTGCTCTCGGCACTTTCCTTCTCAGCTCTACGCACCATCCTAAGCCTTGCCTCTCCCACACTCAGGATCCAAAGACAACGGCACCAGGGACTGCTCACACACTAAAGGCACCAGGACAAAAGGCTCACCAGCTTGGCCTTTGCATTCCCGCTGACAGCTCCACAGCTCGAACCCAGAGAACTGCCTGCTGCCAACAGCCTTTCCAATCACTCTGAGCACCTCATGACAAGGAGTGTGGGGAATGAATCTCCAGCAGCCTCCTGCCCCAGGCTGTCCCCCGGGAGCAGCCCTGCTCCAGGCCGTGACTGCCACCTGCACAGCCAAAGGACCCAGAGCCGGTGTTACACACCACGGCTGTGCCTGGCACAGAGACACCAGTGGCCACACAAGTGGCCATGGCACTGTCCACACACAGTCCCTGCTGCTGCTCCCCCAGCCGCTGGCACCAACTCCCAGCCACCCACTCCTAAAGCCACGGGGCCCACTGGGACACTGCGGGGGCTCGTGGAAGCCAGCGGCCATTGTGACACAGCGGGGCTGCACAGAGCCCACGGTGCTTTGTGACCCGTGGCTCCCAGGAGAGCCTTTGTGATGCTGGGGAACTACAAGGAAGCCTGGCTCCTCTGTGACACCACCACAGAAGCTCAGGGGAGCCCTGGAGACCGTGCTGATGCTATTGAACCTGATGCAACCCTGCCTCCTCTGTGACACCACAGAAGCTCTTGGAGCCCTGGAGACCGTGCTGATGCTATGGAACCTGATGCAACCCTGCCTCCACTGTGACACCACAGAAGCTCAGGGAGCCCTGGAGACTGTGGTGATGCTATGGAACCTGATGCAACCCTGCCTCCTCTGTGACACCACAGAACCTCTGGGAGCCCTGGAGACTGTGGTGATGCTATGGAACCTGATGCAACCCTGCCTCCACTGTGACACCACAGAACCTCTGGGAGCCCTGGAGACCGTGCTGATGCTATGGAACCTGATGCAACCCTGCCTCCACTGTGACACCACAGAAGCTCGGGGAGCTCTGCAGACCGTGGGGATGCTGGCGAAGCTGACGGAACCCTGGGCACCACAGTGACGCTATGGAACCTGGTGGAACCGAGGGGCCACAGTGACACTGTGGGGCCTTTTGGAAGCAACAGGACCCTGGTGGGAAGCCACGGGATGATTAATCCTGCACGAACCTGCTCCAGGTGGGCTCCTCTCTCCCGGCTTCCACAGGTGCTGCTAGGATCCCACTCCGGCACTGGCTTGGCACGGGCTCACGGCTTCCTTTGGCAATGGCTCTGCTCCAGGATGGCATGCTGCAGAGAATGCAGGTAGATTTTGTGCTCACTCCTGGCATGCAGCTGGACAATAAAGCCTGATCCAGCCCCCCCTCAGCATATGTCCGGCTCTGGCATTGGGGCGGGGCAACTTTGGGAGCAGCCCCAGCCCTGCTCCTGCTCCCGGCTGGGCACCCAGCTGCTGGGACACAGGTGTGTCCTGATGCCACCGTCTACTCCTTTGAGAAGGGGAGGACAGAGTGCATCAGGGAGTTTGGTGTGGCTTACATGCGGCAAGGAGAAGGTGCAGCCCCAAACTGGCTTTCACTTCTAGAACCTTTTGCTATTGCGGGAGCAGCTGCTGGAGCTTTTCAACCGAGCTGCAAGAGTGAAAAGTGTGATGGCATGTCTATCTGAGAAGGAAGGTTCGGTGCCGCAGCCTGTTGTGCACAATTTATATGCTGATAAGAGAAGGGGGTGCTTTTGGAACGTTTTCCTTCCTGACACTTCTGTCTCTGTGAGCTTTAGCTGCTTGGACTCAGGGATACCGAAGGTATGTGAAAGTGACTGGGATGCGAGAATCATGTTGCACAGGGAACAGGGAAGGTCAGCAAATGTTTCCTGTCCTGGCACATCTCTCAGTCTGAACTGCAGCTGCAGATGCTTCACTTCCGCCAAGGACTCTGCCACCTTGAGAGAAGGATGCGCTCTATGGAGTTGAGAAAGAAAGTGCGTCTCACTAGCTTCTTTCCTCTACTTCATAGACAGCAAAGGGGCTATGAAAGGCAGCACTGGCTTTTTGTTCTAGGACTTCTTCTTTACAAGCAGCTGCTGGATGTTTGGAAGGGGGTTTGGGATATGCAAAAATGAGAGGCTAAGATGGTAAGAGGGTAAGATGGAAGTCATCTGGCAAAAGCAGAGCTCACAAAAGGGCCAGCTGAGAAAGCTCTTGCTGCCTACAACTTCAACTGCACCCCTCAAAGCAGCAGCACACACACTGCTCTCGGCACTTTCCTTCTCAGCTCTACGCACCATCCTAAGCCTTGCCTCTCCCACACTCAGGATCCAAAGACAACGGCACCAGGGACTGCTCACACACTAAAGGCACCAGGACAAAAGGCTCACCAGCTTGGCCTTTGCATTCCCGCTGACAGCTCCACAGCTTGAACCCAGAGAACTGCCTGCTGCCAACAGCCTTTCCAATCACTCTGAGCACCTCATGACAAGGAGTGTGGGGAATGAATCTCCAGCAGCCTCCTGCCCCAGGCTGTCCCCCGGGAGCAGCCCTGCTCCAGGCCGTGACTGCCACCTGCACAGCCAAAGGACCCAGAGCCGGTGTTACACACCACGGCTGTGCCTGGCACAGAGACACCAGTGGCCACACAAGTGGCCATGGCACTGTCCACACACAGTCCCTGCTGCTGCTCCCCCAGCCGCTGGCACCAACTCCCAGCCACCCACTCCTAAAGCCACGGGGCCCACTGGGACACTGCGGGGGCTCGTGGAAGCCAGCGGCCATTGTGACACAGCGGGGCTGCACAGAGCCCACGGTGCTTTGTGACCCGTGGCTCCCAGGAGAGCCTTTGTGATGCTGGGGAACTACAAGGAAGCCTGGCTCCTCTGTGACACCACCACAGAAGCTCAGGGGAGCCCTGGAGACCGTGCTGATGCTATTGAACCTGATGCAACCCTGCCTCCTCTGTGACACCACAGAAGCTCTTGGAGCCCTGGAGACCGTGCTGATGCTATGGAACCTGATGCAACCCTGCCTCCTCTGTGACACCACAGAACCTCTGGGAGCCCTGGAGACCGTGCTGATGCTATGGAACCTGATGCAACCCTGCCTCCACTGTGACACCACAGAAGCTCAGGGAGCCCTGGAGACTGTGGTGATGCTATGGAACCTGATGCAACCCTGCCTCCACTGTGACACCACAGAACCTCTGGGAGCCCTGGAGACCGTGCTGATGCTATGGAACCTGATGCAACCCTGCCTCCACTGTGACACCACAGAAGCTCGGGGAGCTCTGCAGACCGTGGGGATGCTGGCGAAGCTGACGGAACCCTGGGCACCACAGTGACGCTATGGAACCTGGTGGAACCGAGGGGCCACAGTGACACTGTGGGGCCTTTTGGAAGCAACAGGACCCTGGTGGGAAGCCACGGGATGATTAATCCTGCACGAACCTGCTCCAGGTGGGCTCCTCTCTCCCGGCTTCCACAGGTGCTGCTAGGATCCCACTCCGGCACTGGCTTGGCACGGGCTCACGGCTTCCTTTGGCAATGGCTCTGCTCCAGGATGGCATGCTGCAGAGAATGCAGGTAGATTTTGTGCTCACTCCTGGCATGCAGCTGGACAATAAAGCCTGATCCAGCCCCCCCTCAGCATATGTCCGGCTCTGGCATTGGGGCGGGGCAACTTTGGGAGCAGCCCCAGCCCTGCTCCTGCTCCCGGCTGGGCACCCAGCTGCTGGGACACAGGTGTGTCCTGATGCCACCGTCTACTCCTTTGAGAAGGGGAGGACAGAGTGCATCAGGGAGTTTGGTGTGGCTTACATGCGGCAAGGAGAAGGTGCAGCCCCAAACTGGCTTTCACTTCTAGAACCTTTTGCTATTGCGGGAGCAGCTGCTGGAGCTTTTCAACCGAGCTGCAAGAGTGAAAAGTGTGATGGCATGTCTATCTGAGAAGGAAGGTTCGGTGCCGCAGCCTGTTGTGCACAATTTATATGCTGATAAGAGAAGGGGGTGCTTTTGGAACGTTTTCCTTCCTGACACTTCTGTCTCTGTGAGCTTTAGCTGCTTGGACTCAGGGATACCGAAGGTGTGTGAAAGTGACTGGGATGCGAGAATCATGTTGCACAGGGAACAGGGAAGGTCAGCAAATGTTTCCTGTCCTGGCACATCTCTCAGTCTGAACTGCAGCTGCAGATGCTTCACTTCCGCCAAGGACTCTGCCACCTTGAGAGAAGGATGCGCTCTATGGAGTTGAGAAAGAAAGTGCGTCTCACTAGCTTCTTTCCTCTACTTCATAGACAGCAAAGGGGCTATGAAAGGCAGCACTGGCTTTTTGTTCTAGGACTTCTTCTTTACAAGCAGCTGCTGGATGTTTGGAAGGGGGTTTGGGATATGCAAAAATGAGAGGCTAAGATGGTAAGAGGGTAAGATGGAAGTCATCTGGCAAAAGCAGAGCTCACAAAAGGGCCAGCTGAGAAAGCTCTTGCTGCCTACAACTTCAACTGCACCCCTCAAAGCAGCAGCACACACGCTGCTCTCGGCACTTTCCTTCTCAGCTCTACGCACCATCCTAAGCCTTGCCTCTCCCACACTCAGGATCCAAAGACAACGGCACCAGGGACTGCTCACACACTAAAGGCACCAGGACAAAAGGCTCACCAGCTTGGCCTTTGCATTCCCGCTGACAGCTCCACAGCTTGAACCCAGAGAACTGCCTGCTGCCAACAGCCTTTCCAATCACTCTGAGCACCTCATGACAAGGAGTGTGGGGAATGAATCTCCAGCAGCCTCCTGCCCCAGGCTGTCCCCCGGGAGCAGCCCTGCTCCAGGCCGTGACTGCCACCTGCACAGCCAAAGGACCCAGAGCCGGTGTTACACACCACGGCTGTGCCTGGCACAGAGACACCAGTGGCCACACAAGTGGCCATGGCACTGTCCACACACAGTCCCTGCTGCTGCTCCCCCAGCCGCTGGCACCAACTCCCAGCCACCCACTCCTAAAGCCACGGGGCCCACTGGGACACTGCGGGGGCTCGTGGAAGCCAGCGGCCATTGTGACACAGCGGGGCTGCACAGAGCCCACGGTGCTTTGTGACCCGTGGCTCCCAGGAGAGCCTTTGTGATGCTGGGGAACTACAAGGAAGCCTGGCTCCTCTGTGACACCACCACAGAAGCTCAGGGGAGCCCTGGAGACCGTGCTGATGCTATTGAACCTGATGCAACCCTGCCTCCTCTGTGACACCACAGAAGCTCTTGGAGCCCTGGAGACCGTGCTGATGCTATGGAACCTGATGCAACCCTGCCTCCACTGTGACACCACAGAAGCTCAGGGAGCCCTGGAGACTGTGGTGATGCTATGGAACCTGATGCAACCCTGCCTCCTCTGTGACACCACAGAACCTCTGGGAGCCCTGGAGACTGTGGTGATGCTATGGAACCTGATGCAACCCTGCCTCCACTGTGACACCACAGAACCTCTGGGAGCCCTGGAGACCGTGCTGATGCTATGGAACCTGATGCAACCCTGCCTCCACTGTGACACCACAGAAGCTCGGGGAGCTCTGCAGACCGTGGGGATGCTGGCGAAGCTGACGGAACCCTGGGCACCACAGTGACGCTATGGAACCTGGTGGAACCGAGGGGCCACAGTGACACTGTGGGGCCTTTTGGAAGCAACAGGACCCTGGTGGGAAGCCACGGGATGATTAATCCTGCACGAACCTGCTCCAGGTGGGCTCCTCTCTCCCGGCTTCCACAGGTGCTGCTAGGATCCCACTCCGGCACTGGCTTGGCACGGGCTCACGGCTTCCTTTGGCAATGGCTCTGCTCCAGGATGGCATGCTGCAGAGAATGCAGGTAGATTTTGTGCTCACTCCTGGCATGCAGCTGGACAATAAAGCCTGATCCAGCCCCCCCTCAGCATATGTCCGGCTCTGGCATTGGGGCGGGGCAACTTTGGGAGCAGCCCCAGCCCTGCTCCTGCTCCCGGCTGGGCACCCAGCTGCTGGGACACAGGTGTGTCCTGATGCCACCGTCTACTCCTTTGAGAAGGGGAGGACAGAGTGCATCAGGGAGTTTGGTGTGGCTTACATGCGGCAAGGAGAAGGTGCAGCCCCAAACTGGCTTTCACTTCTAGAACCTTTTGCTATTGCGGGAGCAGCTGCTGGAGCTTTTCAACCGAGCTGCAAGAGTGAAAAGTGTGATGGCATGTCTATCTGAGAAGGAAGGTTCGGTGCCGCAGCCTGTTGTGCACAATTTATATGCTGATAAGAGAAGGGGGTGCTTTTGGAACGTTTTCCTTCCTGACACTTCTGTCTCTGTGAGCTTTAGCTGCTTGGACTCAGGGATACCGAAGGTATGTGAAAGTGACTGGGATGCGAGAATCATGTTGCACAGGGAACAGGGAAGGTCAGCAAATGTTTCCTGTCCTGGCACATCTCTCAGTCTGAACTGCAGCTGCAGATGCTTCACTTCCGCCAAGGACTCTGCCACCTTGAGAGAAGGATGCGCTCTATGGAGTTGAGAAAGAAAGTGCGTCTCACTAGCTTCTTTCCTCTACTTCATAGACAGCAAAGGGGCTATGAAAGGCAGCACTGGCTTTTTGTTCTAGGACTTCTTCTTTACAAGCAGCTGCTGGATGTTTGGAAGGGGGTTTGGGATATGCAAAAATGAGAGGCTAAGATGGTAAGAGGGTAAGATGGAAGTCATCTGGCAAAAGCAGAGCTCACAAAAGGGCCAGCTGAGAAAGCTCTTGCTGCCTACAACTTCAACTGCACCCCTCAAAGCAGCAGCACACACGCTGCTCTCGGCACTTTCCTTCTCAGCTCTACGCACCATCCTAAGCCTTGCCTCTCCCACACTCAGGATCCAAAGACAACGGCACCAGGGACTGCTCACACACTAAAGGCACCAGGACAAAAGGCTCACCAGCTTGGCCTTTGCATTCCCGCTGACAGCTCCACAGCTTGAACCCAGAGAACTGCCTGCTGCCAACAGCCTTTCCAATCACTCTGAGCACCTCATGACAAGGAGTGTGGGGAATGAATCTCCAGCAGCCTCCTGCCCCAGGCTGTCCCCCGGGAGCAGCCCTGCTCCAGGCCGTGACTGCCACCTGCACAGTCAAAGGACCCAGAGCCGGTGTTACACACCACGGCTGTGCCTGGCACAGAGACACCAGTGGCCACACAAGTGGCCATGGCACTGTCCACACACAGTCCCTGCTGCTGCTCCCCCAGCCGCTGGCACCAACTCCCAGCCACCCACTCCTAAAGCCACGGGGCCCACTGGGACACTGCGGGGGCTCGTGGAAGCCAGCGGCCATTGTGACACAGCGGGGCTGCACAGAGCCCACGGTGCTTTGTGACCCGTGGCTCCCAGGAGAGCCTTTGTGATGCTGGGGAACTACAAGGAAGCCTGGCTCCTCTGTGACACCACCACAGAAGCTCAGGGGAGCCCTGGAGACCGTGCTGATGCTATTGAACCTGATGCAACCCTGCCTCCTCTGTGACACCACAGAAGCTCTTGGAGCCCTGGAGACCGTGGTGATGCTATGGAACCTGATGCAACCCTGCCTCCTCTGTGACACCACAGAACCTCTGGGAGCCCTGGAGACCGTGCTGATGCTATGGAACCTGATGCAACCCTGCCTCCACTGTGACACCACAGAAGCTCAGGGAGCCCTGGAGACTGTGGTGATGCTATGGAACCTGATGCAACCCTGCCTCCTCTGTGACACCACAGAACCTCTGGGAGCCCTGGAGACCGTGCTGATGCTATGGAACCTGATGCAACCCTGCCTCCACTGTGACACCACAGAAGCTCGGGGAGCTCTGCAGACCGTGGGGATGCTGGCGAAGCTGACGGAACCCTGGGCACCACAGTGACGCTATGGAACCTGGTGGAACCGAGGGGCCACAGTGACACTGTGGGGCCTTTTGGAAGCAACAGGACCCTGGTGGGAAGCCACGGGATGATTAATCCTGCACGAACCTGCTCCAGGTGGGCTCCTCTCTCCCGGCTTCCACAGGTGCTGCTAGGATCCCACTCCGGCACTGGCTTGGCACGGGCTCACGGCTTCCTTTGGCAATGGCTCTGCTCCAGGATGGCATGCTGCAGAGAATGCAGGTAGATTTTGTGCTCACTCCTGGCATGCAGCTGGACAATAAAGCCTGATCCAGCCCCCCCTCAGCATATGTCCGGCTCTGGCATTGGGGCGGGGCAACTTTGGGAGCAGCCCCAGCCCTGCTCCTGCTCCCGGCTGGGCACCCAGCTGCTGGGACACAGGTGTGTCCTGATGCCACCGTCTACTCCTTTGAGAAGGGGAGGACAGAGTGCATCAGGGAGTTTGGTGTGGCTTACATGCGGCAAGGAGAAGGTGCAGCCCCAAACTGGCTTTCACTTCTAGAACCTTTTGCTATTGCGGGAGCAGCTGCTGGAGCTTTTCAACCGAGCTGCAAGAGTGAAAAGTGTGATGGCATGTCTATCTGAGAAGGAAGGTTCGGTGCCGCAGCCTGTTGTGCACAATTTATATGCTGATAAGAGAAGGGGGTGCTTTTGGAACGTTTTCCTTCCTGACACTTCTGTCTCTGTGAGCTTTAGCTGCTTGGACTCAGGGATACCGAAGGTATGTGAAAGTGACTGGGATGCGAGAATCATGTTGCACAGGGAACAGGGAAGGTCAGCAAATGTTTCCTGTCCTGGCACATCTCTCAGTCTGAACTGCAGCTGCAGATGCTTCACTTCCGCCAAGGACTCTGCCACCTTGAGAGAAGGATGCGCTCTATGGAGTTGAGAAAGAAAGTGCGTCTCACTAGCTTCTTTCCTCTACTTCATAGACAGCAAAGGGGCTATGAAAGGCAGCACTGGCTTTTTGTTCTAGGACTTCTTCTTTACAAGCAGCTGCTGGATGTTTGGAAGGGGGTTTGGGATATGCAAAAATGAGAGGCTAAGATGGTAAGAGGGTAAGATGGAAGTCATCTGGCAAAAGCAGAGCTCACAAAAGGGCCAGCTGAGAAAGCTCTTGCTGCCTACAACTTCAACTGCACCCCTCAAAGCAGCAGCACACACGCTGCTCTCGGCACTTTCCTTCTCAGCTCTACGCACCATCCTAAGCCTTGCCTCTCCCACACTCAGGATCCAAAGACAACGGCACCAGGGACTGCTCACACACTAAAGGCACCAGGACAAAAGGCTCACCAGCTTGGCCTTTGCATTCCCGCTGACAGCTCCACAGCTCGAACCCAGAGAACTGCCTGCTGCCAACAGCCTTTCCAATCACTCTGAGCACCTCATGACAAGGAGTGTGGGGAATGAATCTCCAGCAGCCTCCTGCCCCAGGCTGTCCCCCGGGAGCAGCCCTGCTCCAGGCCGTGACTGCCACCTGCACAGCCAAAGGACCCAGAGCCGGTGTTACACACCACGGCTGTGCCTGGCACAGAGACACCAGTGGCCACACAAGTGGCCATGGCACTGTCCACACACAGTCCCTGCTGCTGCTCCCCCAGCCGCTGGCACCAACTCCCAGCCACCCACTCCTAAAGCCACGGGGCCCACTGGGACACTGCGGGGGCTCGTGGAAGCCAGCGGCCATTGTGACACAGCGGGGCTGCACAGAGCCCACGGTGCTTTGTGACCCGTGGCTCCCAGGAGAGCCTTTGTGATGCTGGGGAACTACAAGGAAGCCTGGCTCCTCTGTGACACCACCACAGAAGCTCAGGGGAGCCCTGGAGACCGTGCTGATGCTATTGAACCTGATGCAACCCTGCCTCCTCTGTGACACCACAGAAGCTCTTGGAGCCCTGGAGACCGTGCTGATGCTATGGAACCTGATGCAACCCTGCCTCCACTGTGACACCACAGAAGCTCAGGGAGCCCTGGAGACTGTGGTGATGCTATGGAACCTGATGCAACCCTGCCTCCTCTGTGACACCACAGAACCTCTGGGAGCCCTGGAGACTGTGGTGATGCTATGGAACCTGATGCAACCCTGCCTCCACTGTGACACCACAGAACCTCTGGGAGCCCTGGAGACCGTGCTGATGCTATGGAACCTGATGCAACCCTGCCTCCACTGTGACACCACAGAAGCTCGGGGAGCTCTGCAGACCGTGGGGATGCTGGCGAAGCTGACGGAACCCTGGGCACCACAGTGACGCTATGGAACCTGGTGGAACCGAGGGGCCACAGTGACACTGTGGGGCCTTTTGGAAGCAACAGGACCCTGGTGGGAAGCCACGGGATGATTAATCCTGCACGAACCTGCTCCAGGTGGGCTCCTCTCTCCCGGCTTCCACAGGTGCTGCTAGGATCCCACTCCGGCACTGGCTTGGCACGGGCTCACGGCTTCCTTTGGCAATGGCTCTGCTCCAGGATGGCATGCTGCAGAGAATGCAGGTAGATTTTGTGCTCACTCCTGGCATGCAGCTGGACAATAAAGCCTGATCCAGCCCCCCCTCAGCATATGTCCGGCTCTGGCATTGGGGCGGGGCAACTTTGGGAGCAGCCCCAGCCCTGCTCCTGCTCCCGGCTGGGCACCCAGCTGCTGGGACACAGGTGTGTCCTGATGCCACCGTCTACTCCTTTGAGAAGGGGAGGACAGAGTGCATCAGGGAGTTTGGTGTGGCTTACATGCGGCAAGGAGAAGGTGCAGCCCCAAACTGGCTTTCACTTCTAGAACCTTTTGCTATTGCGGGAGCAGCTGCTGGAGCTTTTCAACCGAGCTGCAAGAGTGAAAAGTGTGATGGCATGTCTATCTGAGAAGGAAGGTTCGGTGCCGCAGCCTGTTGTGCACAATTTATATGCTGATAAGAGAAGGGGGTGCTTTTGGAACGTTTTCCTTCCTGACACTTCTGTCTCTGTGAGCTTTAGCTGCTTGGACTCAGGGATACCGAAGGTATGTGAAAGTGACTGGGATGCGAGAATCATGTTGCACAGGGAACAGGGAAGGTCAGCAAATGTTTCCTGTCCTGGCACATCTCTCAGTCTGAACTGCAGCTGCAGATGCTTCACTTCCGCCAAGGACTCTGCCACCTTGAGAGAAGGATGCGCTCTATGGAGTTGAGAAAGAAAGTGCGTCTCACTAGCTTCTTTCCTCTACTTCATAGACAGCAAAGGGGCTATGAAAGGCAGCACTGGCTTTTTGTTCTAGGACTTCTTCTTTACAAGCAGCTGCTGGATGTTTGGAAGGGGGTTTGGGATATGCAAAAATGAGAGGCTAAGATGGTAAGAGGGTAAGATGGAAGTCATCTGGCAAAAGCAGAGCTCACAAAAGGGCCAGCTGAGAAAGCTCTTGCTGCCTACAACTTCAACTGCACCCCTCAAAGCAGCAGCACACACACTGCTCTCGGCACTTTCCTTCTCAGCTCTACGCACCATCCTAAGCCTTGCCTCTCCCACACTCAGGATCCAAAGACAACGGCACCAGGGACTGCTCACACACTAAAGGCACCAGGACAAAAGGCTCACCAGCTTGGCCTTTGCATTCCCGCTGACAGCTCCACAGCTTGAACCCAGAGAACTGCCTGCTGCCAACAGCCTTTCCAATCACTCTGAGCACCTCATGACAAGGAGTGTGGGGAATGAATCTCCAGCAGCCTCCTGCCCCAGGCTGTCCCCCGGGAGCAGCCCTGCTCCAGGCCGTGACTGCCACCTGCACAGCCAAAGGACCCAGAGCCGGTGTTACACACCACGGCTGTGCCTGGCACAGAGACACCAGTGGCCACACAAGTGGCCATGGCACTGTCCACACACAGTCCCTGCTGCTGCTCCCCCAGCCGCTGGCACCAACTCCCAGCCACCCACTCCTAAAGCCACGGGGCCCACTGGGACACTGCGGGGGCTCGTGGAAGCCAGCGGCCATTGTGACACAGCGGGGCTGCACAGAGCCCACGGTGCTTTGTGACCCGTGGCTCCCAGGAGAGCCTTTGTGATGCTGGGGAACTACAAGGAAGCCTGGCTCCTCTGTGACACCACCACAGAAGCTCAGGGGAGCCCTGGAGACCGTGCTGATGCTATTGAACCTGATGCAACCCTGCCTCCTCTGTGACACCACAGAAGCTCTTGGAGCCCTGGAGACCGTGCTGATGCTATGGAACCTGATGCAACCCTGCCTCCTCTGTGACACCACAGAACCTCTGGGAGCCCTGGAGACCGTGCTGATGCTATGGAACCTGATGCAACCCTGCCTCCACTGTGACACCACAGAAGCTCAGGGAGCCCTGGAGACTGTGGTGATGCTATGGAACCTGATGCAACCCTGCCTCCACTGTGACACCACAGAACCTCTGGGAGCCCTGGAGACCGTGCTGATGCTATGGAACCTGATGCAACCCTGCCTCCACTGTGACACCACAGAAGCTCGGGGAGCTCTGCAGACCGTGGGGATGCTGGCGAAGCTGACGGAACCCTGGGCACCACAGTGACGCTATGGAACCTGGTGGAACCGAGGGGCCACAGTGACACTGTGGGGCCTTTTGGAAGCAACAGGACCCTGGTGGGAAGCCACGGGATGATTAATCCTGCACGAACCTGCTCCAGGTGGGCTCCTCTCTCCCGGCTTCCACAGGTGCTGCTAGGATCCCACTCCGGCACTGGCTTGGCACGGGCTCACGGCTTCCTTTGGCAATGGCTCTGCTCCAGGATGGCATGCTGCAGAGAATGCAGGTAGATTTTGTGCTCACTCCTGGCATGCAGCTGGACAATAAAGCCTGATCCAGCCCCCCCTCAGCATATGTCCGGCTCTGGCATTGGGGCGGGGCAACTTTGGGAGCAGCCCCAGCCCTGCTCCTGCTCCCGGCTGGGCACCCAGCTGCTGGGACACAGGTGTGTCCTGATGCCACCGTCTACTCCTTTGAGAAGGGGAGGACAGAGTGCATCAGGGAGTTTGGTGTGGCTTACATGCGGCAAGGAGAAGGTGCAGCCCCAAACTGGCTTTCACTTCTAGAACCTTTTGCTATTGCGGGAGCAGCTGCTGGAGCTTTTCAACCGAGCTGCAAGAGTGAAAAGTGTGATGGCATGTCTATCTGAGAAGGAAGGTTCGGTGCCGCAGCCTGTTGTGCACAATTTATATGCTGATAAGAGAAGGGGGTGCTTTTGGAACGTTTTCCTTCCTGACACTTCTGTCTCTGTGAGCTTTAGCTGCTTGGACTCAGGGATACCGAAGGTGTGTGAAAGTGACTGGGATGCGAGAATCATGTTGCACAGGGAACAGGGAAGGTCAGCAAATGTTTCCTGTCCTGGCACATCTCTCAGTCTGAACTGCAGCTGCAGATGCTTCACTTCCGCCAAGGACTCTGCCACCTTGAGAGAAGGATGCGCTCTATGGAGTTGAGAAAGAAAGTGCGTCTCACTAGCTTCTTTCCTCTACTTCATAGACAGCAAAGGGGCTATGAAAGGCAGCACTGGCTTTTTGTTCTAGGACTTCTTCTTTACAAGCAGCTGCTGGATGTTTGGAAGGGGGTTTGGGATATGCAAAAATGAGAGGCTAAGATGGTAAGAGGGTAAGATGGAAGTCATCTGGCAAAAGCAGAGCTCACAAAAGGGCCAGCTGAGAAAGCTCTTGCTGCCTACAACTTCAACTGCACCCCTCAAAGCAGCAGCACACACGCTGCTCTCGGCACTTTCCTTCTCAGCTCTACGCACCATCCTAAGCCTTGCCTCTCCCACACTCAGGATCCAAAGACAACGGCACCAGGGACTGCTCACACACTAAAGGCACCAGGACAAAAGGCTCACCAGCTTGGCCTTTGCATTCCCGCTGACAGCTCCACAGCTTGAACCCAGAGAACTGCCTGCTGCCAACAGCCTTTCCAATCACTCTGAGCACCTCATGACAAGGAGTGTGGGGAATGAATCTCCAGCAGCCTCCTGCCCCAGGCTGTCCCCCGGGAGCAGCCCTGCTCCAGGCCGTGACTGCCACCTGCACAGCCAAAGGACCCAGAGCCGGTGTTACACACCACGGCTGTGCCTGGCACAGAGACACCAGTGGCCACACAAGTGGCCATGGCACTGTCCACACACAGTCCCTGCTGCTGCTCCCCCAGCCGCTGGCACCAACTCCCAGCCACCCACTCCTAAAGCCACGGGGCCCACTGGGACACTGCGGGGGCTCGTGGAAGCCAGCGGCCATTGTGACACAGCGGGGCTGCACAGAGCCCACGGTGCTTTGTGACCCGTGGCTCCCAGGAGAGCCTTTGTGATGCTGGGGAACTACAAGGAAGCCTGGCTCCTCTGTGACACCACCACAGAAGCTCAGGGGAGCCCTGGAGACCGTGCTGATGCTATTGAACCTGATGCAACCCTGCCTCCTCTGTGACACCACAGAAGCTCTTGGAGCCCTGGAGACCGTGGTGATGCTATGGAACCTGATGCAACCCTGCCTCCTCTGTGACACCACAGAACCTCTGGGAGCCCTGGAGACCGTGCTGATGCTATGGAACCTGATGCAACCCTGCCTCCACTGTGACACCACAGAAGCTCAGGGAGCCCTGGAGACTGTGGTGATGCTATGGAACCTGATGCAACCCTGCCTCCACTGTGACACCACAGAACCTCTGGGAGCCCTGGAGACCGTGCTGATGCTATGGAACCTGATGCAACCCTGCCTCCACTGTGACACCACAGAAGCTCGGGGAGCTCTGCAGACCGTGGGGATGCTGGCGAAGCTGACGGAACCCTGGGCACCACAGTGACGCTATGGAACCTGGTGGAACCGAGGGGCCACAGTGACACTGTGGGGCCTTTTGGAAGCAACAGGACCCTGGTGGGAAGCCACGGGATGATTAATCCTGCACGAACCTGCTCCAGGTGGGCTCCTCTCTCCCGGCTTCCACAGGTGCTGCTAGGATCCCACTCCGGCACTGGCTTGGCACGGGCTCACGGCTTCCTTTGGCAATGGCTCTGCTCCAGGATGGCATGCTGCAGAGAATGCAGGTAGATTTTGTGCTCACTCCTGGCATGCAGCTGGACAATAAAGCCTGATCCAGCCCCCCCTCAGCATATGTCCGGCTCTGGCATTGGGGCGGGGCAACTTTGGGAGCAGCCCCAGCCCTGCTCCTGCTCCCGGCTGGGCACCCAGCTGCTGGGACACAGGTGTGTCCTGATGCCACCGTCTACTCCTTTGAGAAGGGGAGGACAGAGTGCATCAGGGAGTTTGGTGTGGCTTACATGCGGCAAGGAGAAGGTGCAGCCCCAAACTGGCTTTCACTTCTAGAACCTTTTGCTATTGCGGGAGCAGCTGCTGGAGCTTTTCAACCGAGCTGCAAGAGTGAAAAGTGTGATGGCATGTCTATCTGAGAAGGAAGGTTCAGTGCCGCAGCCTGTTGTGCACAATTTATATGCTGATAAGAGAAGGGGGTGCTTTTGGAACGTTTTCCTTCCTGACACTTCTGTCTCTGTGAGCTTTAGCTGCTTGGACTCAGGGATACCGAAGGTGTGTGAAAGTGACTGGGATGCGAGAATCATGTTGCACAGGGAACAGGGAAGGTCAGCAAATGTTTCCTGTCCTGGCACATCTCTCAGTCTGAACTGCAGCTGCAGATGCTTCACTTCCGCCAAGGACTCTGCCACCTTGAGAGAAGGATGCGCTCTATGGAGTTGAGAAAGAAAGTGCGTCTCACTAGCTTCTTTCCTCTACTTCATAGACAGCAAAGGGGCTATGAAAGGCAGCACTGGCTTTTTGTTCTAGGACTTCTTCTTTACAAGCAGCTGCTGGATGTTTGGAAGGGGGTTTGGGATATGCAAAAATGAGAGGCTAAGATGGTAAGAGGGTAAGATGGAAGTCATCTGGCAAAAGCAGAGCTCACAAAAGGGCCAGCTGAGAAAGCTCTTGCTGCCTACAACTTCAACTGCACCCCTCAAAGCAGCAGCACACACGCTGCTCTCGGCACTTTCCTTCTCAGCTCTACGCACCATCCTAAGCCTTGCCTCTCCCACACTCAGGATCCAAAGACAACGGCACCAGGGACTGCTCACACACTAAAGGCACCAGGACAAAAGGCTCACCAGCTTGGCCTTTGCATTCCCGCTGACAGCTCCACAGCTTGAACCCAGAGAACTGCCTGCTGCCAACAGCCTTTCCAATCACTCTGAGCACCTCATGACAAGGAGTGTGGGGAATGAATCTCCAGCAGCCTCCTGCCCCAGGCTGTCCCCCGGGAACAGCCCTGCTCCAGGCCGTGACTGCCACCTGCACAGCCAAAGGACCCAGAGCCGGTGTTACACACCACGGCTGTGCCTGGCACAGAGACACCAGTGGCCACACAAGTGGCCATGGCACTGTCCACACACAGTCCCTGCTGCTGCTCCCCCAGCCGCTGGCACCAACTCCCAGCCACCCACTCCTAAAGCCACGGGGCCCACTGGGACACTGCGGGGGCTCGTGGAAGCCAGCGGCCATTGTGACACAGCGGGGCTGCACAGAGCCCACGGTGCTTTGTGACCCGTGGCTCCCAGGAGAGCCTTTGTGATGCTGGGGAACTACAAGGAAGCCTGGCTCCTCTGTGACACCACCACAGAAGCTCAGGGGAGCCCTGGAGACCGTGCTGATGCTATTGAACCTGATGCAACCCTGCCTCCTCTGTGACACCACAGAAGCTCTTGGAGCCCTGGAGACCGTGGTGATGCTATGGAACCTGATGCAACCCTGCCTCCTCTGTGACACCACAGAAGCTCTGGGAGCCCTGGAGACCGTGCTGATGCTATGGAACCTGATGCAACCCTGCCTCCACTGTGACACCACAGAAGCTCAGGGAGCCCTGGAGACTGTGGTGATGCTATGGAACCTGATGCAACCCTGCCTCCACTGTGACACCACAGAACCTCTGGGAGCCCTGGAGACCGTGCTGATGCTATGGAACCTGATGCAACCCTGCCTCCACTGTGACACCACAGAAGCTCGGGGAGCTCTGCAGACCGTGGGGATGCTGGCGAAGCTGACGGAACCCTGGGCACCACAGTGACGCTATGGAACCTGGTGGAACCGAGGGGCCACAGTGACACTGTGGGGCCTTTTGGAAGCAACAGGACCCTGGTGGGAAGCCACGGGATGATTAATCCTGCACGAACCTGCTCCAGGTGGGCTCCTCTCTCCCGGCTTCCACAGGTGCTGCTAGGATCCCACTCCGGCACTGGCTTGGCACGGGCTCACGGCTTCCTTTGGCAATGGCTCTGCTCCAGGATGGCATGCTGCAGAGAATGCAGGTAGATTTTGTGCTCACTCCTGGCATGCAGCTGGACAATAAAGCCTGATCCAGCCCCCCCTCAGCATATGTCCGGCTCTGGCATTGGGGCGGGGCAACTTTGGGAGCAGCCCCAGCCCTGCTCCTGCTCCCGGCTGGGCACCCAGCTGCTGGGACACAGGTGTGTCCTGATGCCACCGTCTACTCCTTTGAGAAGGGGAGGACAGAGTGCATCAGGGAGTTTGGTGTGGCTTACATGCGGCAAGGAGAAGGTGCAGCCCCAAACTGGCTTTCACTTCTAGAACCTTTTGCTATTGCGGGAGCAGCTGCTGGAGCTTTTCAACCGAGCTGCAAGAGTGAAAAGTGTGATGGCATGTCTATCTGAGAAGGAAGGTTCGGTGCTGCAGCCTGTTGTGCACAATTTATATGCTGATAAGAGAAGGGGGTGCTTTTGGAACGTTTTCCTTCCTGACACTTCTGTCTCTGTGAGCTTTAGCTGCTTGGACTCAGGGATACCGAAGGTATGTGAAAGTGACTGGGATGCGAGAATCATGTTGCACAGGGAACAGGGAAGGTCAGCAAATGTTTCCTGTCCTGGCACATCTCTCAGTCTGAACTGCAGCTGCAGATGCTTCACTTCCGCCAAGGACTCTGCCACCTTGAGAGAAGGATGCGCTCTATGGAGTTGAGAAAGAAAGTGCGTCTCACTAGCTTCTTTCCTCTACTTCATAGACAGCAAAGGGGCTATGAAAGGCAGCACTGGCTTTTTGTTCTAGGACTTCTTCTTTACAAGCAGCTGCTGGATGTTTGGAAGGGGGTTTGGGATATGCAAAAATGAGAGGCTAAGATGGTAAGAGGGTAAGATGGAAGTCATCTGGCAAAAGCAGAGCTCACAAAAGGGCCAGCTGAGAAAGCTCTTGCTGCCTACAACTTCAACTGCACCCCTCAAAGCAGCAGCACACACGCTGCTCTCGGCACTTTCCTTCTCAGCTCTACGCACCATCCTAAGCCTTGCCTCTCCCACACTCAGGATCCAAAGACAACGGCACCAGGGACTGCTCACACACTAAAGGCACCAGGACAAAAGGCTCACCAGCTTGGCCTTTGCATTCCCGCTGACAGCTCCACAGCTCGAACCCAGAGAACTGCCTGCTGCCAACAGCCTTTCCAATCACTCTGAGCACCTCATGACAAGGAGTGTGGGGAATGAATCTCCAGCAGCCTCCTGCCCCAGGCTGTCCCCCGGGAGCAGCCCTGCTCCAGGCCGTGACTGCCACCTGCACAGCCAAAGGACCCAGAGCCGGTGTTACACACCACGGCTGTGCCTGGCACAGAGACACCAGTGGCCACACAAGTGGCCATGGCACTGTCCACACACAGTCCCTGCTGCTGCTCCCCCAGCCGCTGGCACCAACTCCCAGCCACCCACTCCTAAAGCCACGGGGCCCACTGGGACACTGCGGGGGCTCGTGGAAGCCAGCGGCCATTGTGACACAGCGGGGCTGCACAGAGCCCACGGTGCTTTGTGACCCGTGGCTCCCAGGAGAGCCTTTGTGATGCTGGGGAACTACAAGGAAGCCTGGCTCCTCTGTGACACCACCACAGAAGCTCAGGGGAGCCCTGGAGACCGTGCTGATGCTATTGAACCTGATGCAACCCTGCCTCCTCTGTGACACCACAGAAGCTCTTGGAGCCCTGGAGACCGTGCTGATGCTATGGAACCTGATGCAACCCTGCCTCCACTGTGACACCACAGAAGCTCAGGGAGCCCTGGAGACTGTGGTGATGCTATGGAACCTGATGCAACCCTGCCTCCTCTGTGACACCACAGAACCTCTGGGAGCCCTGGAGACTGTGGTGATGCTATGGAACCTGATGCAACCCTGCCTCCACTGTGACACCACAGAACCTCTGGGAGCCCTGGAGACCGTGCTGATGCTATGGAACCTGATGCAACCCTGCCTCCACTGTGACACCACAGAAGCTCGGGGAGCTCTGCAGACCGTGGGGATGCTGGCGAAGCTGACGGAACCCTGGGCACCACAGTGACGCTATGGAACCTGGTGGAACCGAGGGGCCACAGTGACACTGTGGGGCCTTTTGGAAGCAACAGGACCCTGGTGGGAAGCCACGGGATGATTAATCCTGCACGAACCTGCTCCAGGTGGGCTCCTCTCTCCCGGCTTCCACAGGTGCTGCTAGGATCCCACTCCGGCACTGGCTTGGCACGGGCTCACGGCTTCCTTTGGCAATGGCTCTGCTCCAGGATGGCATGCTGCAGAGAATGCAGGTAGATTTTGTGCTCACTCCTGGCATGCAGCTGGACAATAAAGCCTGATCCAGCCCCCCCTCAGCATATGTCCGGCTCTGGCATTGGGGCGGGGCAACTTTGGGAGCAGCCCCAGCCCTGCTCCTGCTCCCGGCTGGGCACCCAGCTGCTGGGACACAGGTGTGTCCTGATGCCACCGTCTACTCCTTTGAGAAGGGGAGGACAGAGTGCATCAGGGAGTTTGGTGTGGCTTACATGCGGCAAGGAGAAGGTGCAGCCCCAAACTGGCTTTCACTTCTAGAACCTTTTGCTATTGCGGGAGCAGCTGCTGGAGCTTTTCAACCGAGCTGCAAGAGTGAAAAGTGTGATGGCATGTCTATCTGAGAAGGAAGGTTCGGTGCCGCAGCCTGTTGTGCACAATTTATATGCTGATAAGAGAAGGGGGTGCTTTTGGAACGTTTTCCTTCCTGACACTTCTGTCTCTGTGAGCTTTAGCTGCTTGGACTCAGGGATACCGAAGGTGTGTGAAAGTGACTGGGATGCGAGAATCATGTTGCACAGGGAACAGGGAAGGTCAGCAAATGTTTCCTGTCCTGGCACATCTCTCAGTCTGAACTGCAGCTGCAGATGCTTCACTTCCGCCAAGGACTCTGCCACCTTGAGAGAAGGATGCGCTCTATGGAGTTGAGAAAGAAAGTGCGTCTCACTAGCTTCTTTCCTCTACTTCATAGACAGCAAAGGGGCTATGAAAGGCAGCACTGGCTTTTTGTTCTAGGACTTCTTCTTTACAAGCAGCTGCTGGATGTTTGGAAGGGGGTTTGGGATATGCAAAAATGAGAGGCTAAGATGGTAAGAGGGTAAGATGGAAGTCATCTGGCAAAAGCAGAGCTCACAAAAGGGCCAGCTGAGAAAGCTCTTGCTGCCTACAACTTCAACTGCACCCCTCAAAGCAGCAGCACACACGCTGCTCTCGGCACTTTCCTTCTCAGCTCTACGCACCATCCTAAGCCTTGCCTCTCCCACACTCAGGATCCAAAGACAACGGCACCAGGGACTGCTCACACACTAAAGGCACCAGGACAAAAGGCTCACCAGCTTGGCCTTTGCATTCCCGCTGACAGCTCCACAGCTTGAACCCAGAGAACTGCCTGCTGCCAACAGCCTTTCCAATCACTCTGAGCACCTCATGACAAGGAGTGTGGGGAATGAATCTCCAGCAGCCTCCTGCCCCAGGCTGTCCCCCGGGAGCAGCCCTGCTCCAGGCCGTGACTGCCACCTGCACAGCCAAAGGACCCAGAGCCGGTGTTACACACCACGGCTGTGCCTGGCACAGAGACACCAGTGGCCACACAAGTGGCCATGGCACTGTCCACACACAGTCCCTGCTGCTGCTCCCCCAGCCGCTGGCACCAACTCCCAGCCACCCACTCCTAAAGCCACGGGGCCCACTGGGACACTGCGGGGGCTCGTGGAAGCCAGCGGCCATTGTGACACAGCGGGGCTGCACAGAGCCCACGGTGCTTTGTGACCCGTGGCTCCCAGGAGAGCCTTTGTGATGCTGGGGAACTACAAGGAAGCCTGGCTCCTCTGTGACACCACCACAGAAGCTCAGGGGAGCCCTGGAGACCGTGCTGATGCTATTGAACCTGATGCAACCCTGCCTCCTCTGTGACACCACAGAAGCTCTTGGAGCCCTGGAGACCGTGGTGATGCTATGGAACCTGATGCAACCCTGCCTCCTCTGTGACACCACAGAACCTCTGGGAGCCCTGGAGACCGTGCTGATGCTATGGAACCTGATGCAACCCTGCCTCCACTGTGACACCACAGAAGCTCAGGGAGCCCTGGAGACTGTGGTGATGCTATGGAACCTGATGCAACCCTGCCTCCACTGTGACACCACAGAACCTCTGGGAGCCCTGGAGACCGTGCTGATGCTATGGAACCTGATGCAACCCTGCCTCCACTGTGACACCACAGAAGCTCGGGGAGCTCTGCAGACCGTGGGGATGCTGGCGAAGCTGACGGAACCCTGGGCACCACAGTGACGCTATGGAACCTGGTGGAACCGAGGGGCCACAGTGACACTGTGGGGCCTTTTGGAAGCAACAGGACCCTGGTGGGAAGCCACGGGATGATTAATCCTGCACGAACCTGCTCCAGGTGGGCTCCTCTCTCCCGGCTTCCACAGGTGCTGCTAGGATCCCACTCCGGCACTGGCTTGGCACGGGCTCACGGCTTCCTTTGGCAATGGCTCTGCTCCAGGATGGCATGCTGCAGAGAATGCAGGTAGATTTTGTGCTCACTCCTGGCATGCAGCTGGACAATAAAGCCTGATCCAGCCCCCCCTCAGCATATGTCCGGCTCTGGCATTGGGGCGGGGCAACTTTGGGAGCAGCCCCAGCCCTGCTCCTGCTCCCGGCTGGGCACCCAGCTGCTGGGACACAGGTGTGTCCTGATGCCACCGTCTACTCCTTTGAGAAGGGGAGGACAGAGTGCATCAGGGAGTTTGGTGTGGCTTACATGCGGCAAGGAGAAGGTGCAGCCCCAAACTGGCTTTCACTTCTAGAACCTTTTGCTATTGCGGGAGCAGCTGCTGGAGCTTTTCAACCGAGCTGCAAGAGTGAAAAGTGTGATGGCATGTCTATCTGAGAAGGAAGGTTCGGTGCCGCAGCCTGTTGTGCACAATTTATATGCTGATAAGAGAAGGGGGTGCTTTTGGAACGTTTTCCTTCCTGACACTTCTGTCTCTGTGAGCTTTAGCTGCTTGGACTCAGGGATACCGAAGGTATGTGAAAGTGACTGGGATGCGAGAATCATGTTGCACAGGGAACAGGGAAGGTCAGCAAATGTTTCCTGTCCTGGCACATCTCTCAGTCTGAACTGCAGCTGCAGATGCTTCACTTCCGCCAAGGACTCTGCCACCTTGAGAGAAGGATGCGCTCTATGGAGTTGAGAAAGAAAGTGCGTCTCACTAGCTTCTTTCCTCTACTTCATAGACAGCAAAGGGGCTATGAAAGGCAGCACTGGCTTTTTGTTCTAGGACTTCTTCTTTACAAGCAGCTGCTGGATGTTTGGAAGGGGGTTTGGGATATGCAAAAATGAGAGGCTAAGATGGTAAGAGGGTAAGATGGAAGTCATCTGGCAAAAGCAGAGCTCACAAAAGGGCCAGCTGAGAAAGCTCTTGCTGCCTACAACTTCAACTGCACCCCTCAAAGCAGCAGCACACACGCTGCTCTCGGCACTTTCCTTCTCAGCTCTACGCACCATCCTAAGCCTTGCCTCTCCCACACTCAGGATCCAAAGACAACGGCACCAGGGACTGCTCACACACTAAAGGCACCAGGACAAAAGGCTCACCAGCTTGGCCTTTGCATTCCCGCTGACAGCTCCACAGCTTGAACCCAGAGAACTGCCTGCTGCCAACAGCCTTTCCAATCACTCTGAGCACCTCATGACAAGGAGTGTGGGGAATGAATCTCCAGCAGCCTCCTGCCCCAGGCTGTCCCCCGGGAGCAGCCCTGCTCCAGGCCGTGACTGCCACCTGCACAGCCAAAGGACCCAGAGCCGGTGTTACACACCACGGCTGTGCCTGGCACAGAGACACCAGTGGCCACACAAGTGGCCATGGCACTGTCCACACACAGTCCCTGCTGCTGCTCCCCCAGCCGCTGGCACCAACTCCCAGCCACCCACTCCTAAAGCCACGGGGCCCACTGGGACACTGCGGGGGCTCGTGGAAGCCAGCGGCCATTGTGACACAGCGGGGCTGCACAGAGCCCACGGTGCTTTGTGACCCGTGGCTCCCAGGAGAGCCTTTGTGATGCTGGGGAACTACGAGGAAGCCTGGCTCCTCTGTGACACCACCACAGAAGCTCAGGGGAGCCCTGGAGACCGTGCTGATGCTATGGAACCTGATGCAACCCTGCCTCCTCTGTGACACCACAGAAGCTCTTGGAGCCCTGGAGACCGTGCTGATGCTATGGAACCTGATGCAACCCTGCCTCCACTGTGACACCACAGAAGCTCAGGGAGCCCTGGAGACTGTGGTGATGCTATGGAACCTGATGCAACCCTGCCTCCTCTGTGACACCACAGAACCTCTGGGAGCCCTGGAGACTGTGGTGATGCTATGGAACCTGATGCAACCCTGCCTCCACTGTGACACCACAGAACCTCTGGGAGCCCTGGAGACCGTGCTGATGCTATGGAACCTGATGCAACCCTGCCTCCACTGTGACACCACAGAAGCTCGGGGAGCTCTGCAGACCGTGGGGATGCTGGCGAAGCTGACGGAACCCTGGGCACCACAGTGACGCTATGGAACCTGGTGGAACCGAGGGGCCACAGTGACACTGTGGGGCCTTTTGGAAGCAACAGGACCCTGGTGGGAAGCCACGGGATGATTAATCCTGCACGAACCTGCTCCAGGTGGGCTCCTCTCTCCCGGCTTCCACAGGTGCTGCTAGGATCCCACTCCGGCACTGGCTTGGCACGGGCTCACGGCTTCCTTTGGCAATGGCTCTGCTCCAGGATGGCATGCTGCAGAGAATGCAGGTAGATTTTGTGCTCACTCCTGGCATGCAGCTGGACAATAAAGCCTGATCCAGCCCCCCCTCAGCATATGTCCGGCTCTGGCATTGGGGCGGGGCAACTTTGGGAGCAGCCCCAGCCCTGCTCCTGCTCCCGGCTGGGCACCCAGCTGCTGGGACACAGGTGTGTCCTGATGCCACCGTCTACTCCTTTGAGAAGGGGAGGACAGAGTGCATCAGGGAGTTTGGTGTGGCTTACATGCGGCAAGGAGAAGGTGCAGCCCCAAACTGGCTTTCACTTCTAGAACCTTTTGCTATTGCGGGAGCAGCTGCTGGAGCTTTTCAACCGAGCTGCAAGAGTGAAAAGTGTGATGGCATGTCTATCTGAGAAGGAAGGTTCGGTGCCGCAGCCTGTTGTGCACAATTTATATGCTGATAAGAGAAGGGGGTGCTTTTGGAACGTTTTCCTTCCTGACACTTCTGTCTCTGTGAGCTTTAGCTGCTTGGACTCAGGGATACCGAAGGTGTGTGAAAGTGACTGGGATGCGAGAATCATGTTGCACAGGGAACAGGGAAGGTCAGCAAATGTTTCCTGTCCTGGCACATCTCTCAGTCTGAACTGCAGCTGCAGATGCTTCACTTCCGCCAAGGACTCTGCCACCTTGAGAGAAGGATGCGCTCTATGGAGTTGAGAAAGAAAGTGCGTCTCACTAGCTTCTTTCCTCTACTTCATAGACAGCAAAGGGGCTATGAAAGGCAGCACTGGCTTTTTGTTCTAGGACTTCTTCTTTACAAGCAGCTGCTGGATGTTTGGAAGGGGGTTTGGGATATGCAAAAATGAGAGGCTAAGATGGTAAGAGGGTAAGATGGAAGTCATCTGGCAAAAGCAGAGCTCACAAAAGGGCCAGCTGAGAAAGCTCTTGCTGCCTACAACTTCAACTGCACCCCTCAAAGCAGCAGCACACACGCTGCTCTCGGCACTTTCCTTCTCAGCTCTACGCACCATCCTAAGCCTTGCCTCTCCCACACTCAGGATCCAAAGACAACGGCACCAGGGACTGCTCACACACTAAAGGCACCAGGACAAAAGGCTCACCAGCTTGGCCTTTGCATTCCCGCTGACAGCTCCACAGCTTGAACCCAGAGAACTGCCTGCTGCCAACAGCCTTTCCAATCACTCTGAGCACCTCATGACAAGGAGTGTGGGGAATGAATCTCCAGCAGCCTCCTGCCCCAGGCTGTCCCCCGGGAGCAGCCCTGCTCCAGGCCGTGACTGCCACCTGCACAGCCAAAGGACCCAGAGCCGGTGTTACACACCACGGCTGTGCCTGGCACAGAGACACCAGTGGCCACACAAGTGGCCATGGCACTGTCCACACACAGTCCCTGCTGCTGCTCCCCCAGCCGCTGGTACCAACTCCCAGCCACCCACTCCTAAAGCCACGGGGCCCACTGGGACACTGCGGGGGCTCGTGGAAGCCAGCGGCCATTGTGACACAGCGGGGCTGCACAGAGCCCACGGTGCTTTGTGACCCGTGGCTCCCAGGAGAGCCTTTGTGATGCTGGGGAACTACAAGGAAGCCTGGCTCCTCTGTGACACCACCACAGAAGCTCAGGGGAGCCCTGGAGACCGTGCTGATGCTATTGAACCTGATGCAACCCTGCCTCCTCTGTGACACCACAGAAGCTCTTGGAGCCCTGGAGACCGTGGTGATGCTATGGAACCTGATGCAACCCTGCCTCCTCTGTGACACCACAGAAGCTCAGGGAGCCCTGGAGACTGTGGTGATGCTATGGAACCTGATGCAACCCTGCCTCCACTGTGACACCACAGAACCTCTGGGAGCCCTGGAGACCGTGCTGATGCTATGGAACCTGATGCAACCCTGCCTCCACTGTGACACCACAGAAGCTCGGGGAGCTCTGCAGACCGTGGGGATGCTGGCGAAGCTGACGGAACCCTGGGCACCACAGTGACGCTATGGAACCTGGTGGAACCGAGGGGCCACAGTGACACTGTGGGGCCTTTTGGAAGCAACAGGACCCTGGTGGGAAGCCACGGGATGATTAATCCTGCACGAACCTGCTCCAGGTGGGCTCCTCTCTCCCGGCTTCCACAGGTGCTGCTAGGATCCCACTCCGGCACTGGCTTGGCACGGGCTCACGGCTTCCTTTGGCAATGGCTCTGCTCCAGGATGGCATGCTGCAGAGAATGCAGGTAGATTTTGTGCTCACTCCTGGCATGCAGCTGGACAATAAAGCCTGATCCAGCCCCCCCTCAGCATATGTCCGGCTCTGGCATTGGGGCGGGGCAACTTTGGGAGCAGCCCCAGCCCTGCTCCTGCTCCCGGCTGGGCACCCAGCTGCTGGGACACAGGTGTGTCCTGATGCCACCGTCTACTCCTTTGAGAAGGGGAGGACAGAGTGCATCAGGGAGTTTGGTGTGGCTTACATGCGGCAAGGAGAAGGTGCAGCCCCAAACTGGCTTTCACTTCTAGAACCTTTTGCTATTGCGGGAGCAGCTGCTGGAGCTTTTCAACCGAGCTGCAAGAGTGAAAAGTGTGATGGCATGTCTATCTGAGAAGGAAGGTTCGGTGCCGCAGCCTGTTGTGCACAATTTATATGCTGATAAGAGAAGGGGGTGCTTTTGGAACGTTTTCCTTCCTGACACTTCTGTCTCTGTGAGCTTTAGCTGCTTGGACTCAGGGATACCGAAGGTATGTGAAAGTGACTGGGATGCGAGAATCATGTTGCACAGGGAACAGGGAAGGTCAGCAAATGTTTCCTGTCCTGGCACATCTCTCAGTCTGAACTGCAGCTGCAGATGCTTCACTTCCGCCAAGGACTCTGCCACCTTGAGAGAAGGATGCGCTCTATGGAGTTGAGAAAGAAAGTGCGTCTCACTAGCTTCTTTCCTCTACTTCATAGACAGCAAAGGGGCTATGAAAGGCAGCACTGGCTTTTTGTTCTAGGACTTCTTCTTTACAAGCAGCTGCTGGATGTTTGGAAGGGGGTTTGGGATATGCAAAAATGAGAGGCTAAGATGGTAAGAGGGTAAGATGGAAGTCATCTGGCAAAAGCAGAGCTCACAAAAGGGCCAGCTGAGAAAGCTCTTGCTGCCTACAACTTCAACTGCACCCCTCAAAGCAGCAGCACACATGCTGCTCTCGGCACTTTCCTTCTCAGCTCTACGCACCATCCTAAGCCTTGCCTCTCCCACACTCAGGATCCAAAGACAACGGCACCAGGGACTGCTCACACACTAAAGGCACCAGGACAAAAGGCTCACCAGCTTGGCCTTTGCATTCCCGCTGACAGCTCCACAGCTTGAACCCAGAGAACTGCCTGCTGCCAACAGCCTTTCCAATCACTCTGAGCACCTCATGACAAGGAGTGTGGGGAATGAATCTCCAGCAGCCTCCTGCCCCAGGCTGTCCCCCGGGAGCAGCCCTGCTCCAGGCCGTGACTGCCACCTGCACAGCCAAAGGACCCAGAGCCGGTGTTACACACCACGGCTGTGCCTGGCACAGAGACACCAGTGGCCACACAAGTGGCCATGGCACTGTCCACACACAGTCCCTGCTGCTGCTCCCCCAGCCGCTGGCACCAACTCCCAGCCACCCACTCCTAAAGCCACGGGGCCCACTGGGACACTGCGGGGGCTCGTGGAAGCCAGCGGCCATTGTGACACAGCGGGGCTGCACAGAGCCCACGGTGCTTTGTGACCCGTGGCTCCCAGGAGAGCCTTTGTGATGCTGGGGAACTACAAGGAAGCCTGGCTCCTCTGTGACACCACCACAGAAGCTCAGGGGAGCCCTGGAGACCGTGCTGATGCTATTGAACCTGATGCAACCCTGCCTCCTCTGTGACACCACAGAAGCTCTTGGAGCCCTGGAGACCGTGGTGATGCTATGGAACCTGATGCAACCCTGCCTCCTCTGTGACACCACAGAAGCTCAGGGAGCCCTGGAGACTGTGGTGATGCTATGGAACCTGATGCAACCCTGCCTCCACTGTGACACCACAGAACCTCTGGGAGCCCTGGAGACCGTGCTGATGCTATGGAACCTGATGCAACCCTGCCTCCACTGTGACACCACAGAAGCTCGGGGAGCTCTGCAGACCGTGGGGATGCTGGCGAAGCTGACGGAACCCTGGGCACCACAGTGACGCTATGGAACCTGGTGGAACCGAGGGGCCACAGTGACACTGTGGGGCCTTTTGGAAGCAACAGGACCCTGGTGGGAAGCCACGGGATGATTAATCCTGCACGAACCTGCTCCAGGTGGGCTCCTCTCTCCCGGCTTCCACAGGTGCTGCTAGGATCCCACTCCGGCACTGGCTTGGCACGGGCTCACGGCTTCCTTTGGCAATGGCTCTGCTCCAGGATGGCATGCTGCAGAGAATGCAGGTAGATTTTGTGCTCACTCCTGGCATGCAGCTGGACAATAAAGCCTGATCCAGCCCCCCCTCAGCATATGTCCGGCTCTGGCATTGGGGCGGGGCAACTTTGGGAGCAGCCCCAGCCCTGCTCCTGCTCCCGGCTGGGCACCCAGCTGCTGGGACACAGGTGTGTCCTGATGCCACCGTCTACTCCTTTGAGAAGGGGAGGACAGAGTGCATCAGGGAGTTTGGTGTGGCTTACATGCGGCAAGGAGAAGGTGCAGCCCCAAACTGGCTTTCACTTCTAGAACCTTTTGCTATTGCGGGAGCAGCTGCTGGAGCTTTTCAACCGAGCTGCAAGAGTGAAAAGTGTGATGGCATGTCTATCTGAGAAGGAAGGTTCGGTGCCGCAGCCTGTTGTGCACAATTTATATGCTGATAAGAGAAGGGGGTGCTTTTGGAACGTTTTCCTTCCTGACACTTCTGTCTCTGTGAGCTTTAGCTGCTTGGACTCAGGGATACCGAAGGTATGTGAAAGTGACTGGGATGCGAGAATCATGTTGCACAGGGAACAGGGAAGGTCAGCAAATGTTTCCTGTCCTGGCACATCTCTCAGTCTGAACTGCAGCTGCAGATGCTTCACTTCCGCCAAGGACTCTGCCACCTTGAGAGAAGGATGCGCTCTATGGAGTTGAGAAAGAAAGTGCGTCTCACTAGCTTCTTTCCTCTACTTCATAGACAGCAAAGGGGCTATGAAAGGCAGCACTGGCTTTTTGTTCTAGGACTTCTTCTTTACAAGCAGCTGCTGGATGTTTGGAAGGGGGTTTGGGATATGCAAAAATGAGAGGCTAAGATGGTAAGAGGGTAAGATGGAAGTCATCTGGCAAAAGCAGAGCTCACAAAAGGGCCAGCTGAGAAAGCTCTTGCTGCCTACAACTTCAACTGCACCCCTCAAAGCAGCAGCACACATGCTGCTCTCGGCACTTTCCTTCTCAGCTCTACGCACCATCCTAAGCCTTGCCTCTCCCACACTCAGGATCCAAAGACAACGGCACCAGGGACTGCTCACACACTAAAGGCACCAGGACAAAAGGCTCACCAGCTTGGCCTTTGCATTCCCGCTGACAGCTCCACAGCTTGAACCCAGAGAACTGCCTGCTGCCAACAGCCTTTCCAATCACTCTGAGCACCTCATGACAAGGAGTGTGGGGAATGAATCTCCAGCAGCCTCCTGCCCCAGGCTGTCCCCCGGGAGCAGCCCTGCTCCAGGCCGTGACTGCCACCTGCACAGCCAAAGGACCCAGAGCCGGTGTTACACACCACGGCTGTGCCTGGCACAGAGACACCAGTGGCCACACAAGTGGCCATGGCACTGTCCACACACAGTCCCTGCTGCTGCTCCCCCAGCCGCTGGCACCAACTCCCAGCCACCCACTCCTAAAGCCACGGGGCCCACTGGGACACTGCGGGGGCTCGTGGAAGCCAGCGGCCATTGTGACACAGCGGGGCTGCACAGAGCCCACGGTGCTTTGTGACCCGTGGCTCCCAGGAGAGCCTTTGTGATGCTGGGGAACTACAAGGAAGCCTGGCTCCTCTGTGACACCACCACAGAAGCTCAGGGGAGCCCTGGAGACCGTGCTGATGCTATTGAACCTGATGCAACCCTGCCTCCTCTGTGACACCACAGAAGCTCTTGGAGCCCTGGAGACCGTGGTGATGCTATGGAACCTGATGCAACCCTGCCTCCTCTGTGACACCACAGAAGCTCAGGGAGCCCTGGAGACTGTGGTGATGCTATGGAACCTGATGCAACCCTGCCTCCACTGTGACACCACAGAACCTCTGGGAGCCCTGGAGACCGTGCTGATGCTATGGAACCTGATGCAACCCTGCCTCCACTGTGACACCACAGAAGCTCGGGGAGCTCTGCAGACCGTGGGGATGCTGGCGAAGCTGACGGAACCCTGGGCACCACAGTGACGCTATGGAACCTGGTGGAACCGAGGGGCCACAGTGACACTGTGGGGCCTTTTGGAAGCAACAGGACCCTGGTGGGAAGCCACGGGATGATTAATCCTGCACGAACCTGCTCCAGGTGGGCTCCTCTCTCCCGGCTTCCACAGGTGCTGCTAGGATCCCACTCCGGCACTGGCTTGGCACGGGCTCACGGCTTCCTTTGGCAATGGCTCTGCTCCAGGATGGCATGCTGCAGAGAATGCAGGTAGATTTTGTGCTCACTCCTGGCATGCAGCTGGACAATAAAGCCTGATCCAGCCCCCCCTCAGCATATGTCCGGCTCTGGCATTGGGGCGGGGCAACTTTGGGAGCAGCCCCAGCCCTGCTCCTGCTCCCGGCTGGGCACCCAGCTGCTGGGACACAGGTGTGTCCTGATGCCACCGTCTACTCCTTTGAGAAGGGGAGGACAGAGTGCATCAGGGAGTTTGGTGTGGCTTACATGCGGCAAGGAGAAGGTGCAGCCCCAAACTGGCTTTCACTTCTAGAACCTTTTGCTCTTGCGGGAGCAGCTGCTGGAGCTTTTCAACCGAGCTGCAAGAGTGAAAAGTGTGATGGCATGTCTATCTGAGAAGGAAGGTTCGGTGCCGCAGCCTGTTGTGCACAATTTATATGCTGATAAGAGAAGGGGGTGCTTTTGGAACGTTTTCCTTCCTGACACTTCTGTCTCTGTGAGCTTTAGCTGCTTGGACTCAGGGATACCGAAGGTGTGTGAAAGTGACTGGGATGCGAGAATCATGTTGCACAGGGAACAGGGAAGGTCAGCAAATGTTTCCTGTCCTGGCACATCTCTCAGTCTGAACTGCAGCTGCAGATGCTTCACTTCCGCCAAGGACTCTGCCACCTTGAGAGAAGGATGCGCTCTATGGAGTTGAGAAAGAAAGTGCGTCTCACTAGCTTCTTTCCTCTACTTCATAGACAGCAAAGGGGCTATGAAAGGCAGCACTGGCTTTTTGTTCTAGGACTTCTTCTTTACAAGCAGCTGCTGGATGTTTGGAAGGGGGTTTGGGATATGCAAAAATGAGAGGCTAAGATGGTAAGAGGGTAAGATGGAAGTCATCTGGCAAAAGCAGAGCTCACAAAAGGGCCAGCTGAGAAAGCTCTTGCTGCCTACAACTTCAACTGCACCCCTCAAAGCAGCAGCACACACGCTGCTCTCGGCACTTTCCTTCTCAGCTCTACGCACCATCCTAAGCCTTGCCTCTCCCACACTCAGGATCCAAAGACAACGGCACCAGGGACTGCTCACACACTAAAGGCACCAGGACAAAAGGCTCACCAGCTTGGCCTTTGCATTCCCGCTGACAGCTCCACAGCTTGAACCCAGAGAACTGCCTGCTGCCAACAGCCTTTCCAATCACTCTGAGCACCTCATGACAAGGAGTGTGGGGAATGAATCTCCAGCAGCCTCCTGCCCCAGGCTGTCCCCCGGGAGCAGCCCTGCTCCAGGCCGTGACTGCCACCTGCACAGCCAAAGGACCCAGAGCCGGTGTTACACACCACGGCTGTGCCTGGCACAGAGACACCAGTGGCCACACAAGTGGCCATGGCACTGTCCACACACAGTCCCTGCTGCTGCTCCCCCAGCCGCTGGCACCAACTCCCAGCCACCCACTCCTAAAGCCACGGGGCCCACTGGGACACTGCGGGGGCTCGTGGAAGCCAGCGGCCATTGTGACACAGCGGGGCTGCACAGAGCCCACGGTGCTTTGTGACCCGTGGCTCCCAGGAGAGCCTTTGTGATGCTGGGGAACTACAAGGAAGCCTGGCTCCTCTGTGACACCACCACAGAAGCTCAGGGGAGCCCTGGAGACCGTGCTGATGCTATTGAACCTGATGCAACCCTGCCTCCTCTGTGACACCACAGAAGCTCTTGGAGCCCTGGAGACCGTGCTGATGCTATGGAACCTGATGCAACCCTGCCTCCACTGTGACACCACAGAACCTCTGGGAGCCCTGGAGACCGTGCTGATGCTATGGAACCTGATGCAACCCTGCCTCCACTGTGACACCACAGAAGCTCGGGGAGCTCTGCAGACCGTGGGGATGCTGGCGAAGCTGACGGAACCCTGGGCACCACAGTGACGCTATGGAACCTGGTGGAACCGAGGGGCCACAGTGACACTGTGGGGCCTTTTGGAAGCAACAGGACCCTGGTGGGAAGCCACGGGATGATTAATCCTGCACGAACCTGCTCCAGGTGGGCTCCTCTCTCCCGGCTTCCACAGGTGCTGCTAGGATCCCACTCCGGCACTGGCTTGGCACGGGCTCACGGCTTCCTTTGGCAATGGCTCTGCTCCAGGATGGCATGCTGCAGAGAATGCAGGTAGATTTTGTGCTCACTCCTGGCATGCAGCTGGACAATAAAGCCTGATCCAGCCCCCCCTCAGCATATGTCCGGCTCTGGCATTGGGGCGGGGCAACTTTGGGAGCAGCCCCAGCCCTGCTCCTGCTCCCGGCTGGGCACCCAGCTGCTGGGACACAGGTGTGTCCTGATGCCACCGTCTACTCCTTTGAGAAGGGGAGGACAGAGTGCATCAGGGAGTTTGGTGTGGCTTACATGCGGCAAGGAGAAGGTGCAGCCCCAAACTGGCTTTCACTTCTAGAACCTTTTGCTATTGCGGGAGCAGCTGCTGGAGCTTTTCAACCGAGCTGCAAGAGTGAAAAGTGTGATGGCATGTCTATCTGAGAAGGAAGGTTCGGTGCCGCAGCCTGTTGTGCACAATTTATATGCTGATAAGAGAAGGGGGTGCTTTTGGAACGTTTTCCTTCCTGACACTTCTGTCTCTGTGAGCTTTAGCTGCTTGGACTCAGGGATACCGAAGGTATGTGAAAGTGACTGGGATGCGAGAATCATGTTGCACAGGGAACAGGGAAGGTCAGCAAATGTTTCCTGTCCTGGCACATCTCTCAGTCTGAACTGCAGCTGCAGATGCTTCACTTCCGCCAAGGACTCTGCCACCTTGAGAGAAGGATGCGCTCTATGGAGTTGAGAAAGAAAGTGCGTCTCACTAGCTTCTTTCCTCTACTTCATAGACAGCAAAGGGGCTATGAAAGGCAGCACTGGCTTTTTGTTCTAGGACTTCTTCTTTACAAGCAGCTGCTGGATGTTTGGAAGGGGGTTTGGGATATGCAAAAATGAGAGGCTAAGATGGTAAGAGGGTAAGATGGAAGTCATCTGGCAAAAGCAGAGCTCACAAAAGGGCCAGCTGAGAAAGCTCTTGCTGCCTACAACTTCAACTGCACCCCTCAAAGCAGCAGCACACACGCTGCTCTCGGCACTTTCCTTCTCAGCTCTACGCACCATCCTAAGCCTTGCCTCTCCCACACTCAGGATCCAAAGACAACGGCACCAGGGACTGCTCACACACTAAAGGCACCAGGACAAAAGGCTCACCAGCTTGGCCTTTGCATTCCCGCTGACAGCTCCACAGCTTGAACCCAGAGAACTGCCTGCTGCCAACAGCCTTTCCAATCACTCTGAGCACCTCATGACAAGGAGTGTGGGGAATGAATCTCCAGCAGCCTCCTGCCCCAGGCTGTCCCCCGGGAGCAGCCCTGCTCCAGGCCGTGACTGCCACCTGCACAGCCAAAGGACCCAGAGCCGGTGTTACACACCACGGCTGTGCCTGGCACAGAGACACCAGTGGCCACACAAGTGGCCATGGCACTGTCCACACACAGTCCCTGCTGCTGCTCCCCCAGCCGCTGGCACCAACTCCCAGCCACCCACTCCTAAAGCCACGGGGCCCACTGGGACACTGCGGGGGCTCGTGGAAGCCAGCGGCCATTGTGACACAGCGGGGCTGCACAGAGCCCACGGTGCTTTGTGACCCGTGGCTCCCAGGAGAGCCTTTGTGATGCTGGGGAACTACAAGGAAGCCTGCCTCCTCTGTGACACCACCACAGAAGCTCAGGGGAGCCCTGGAGACCGTGCTGATGCTATTGAACCTGATGCAACCCTGCCTCCTCTGTGACACCACAGAAGCTCTTGGAGCCCTGGAGACCGTGGTGATGCTATGGAACCTGATGCAACCCTGCCTCCTCTGTGACACCACAGAACCTCTGGGAGCCCTGGAGACCGTGCTGATGCTATGGAACCTGATGCAACCCTGCCTCCACTGTGACACCACAGAAGCTCAGGGAGCCCTGGAGACTGTGGTGATGCTATGGAACCTGATGCAACCCTGCCTCCACTGTGACACCACAGAACCTCTGGGAGCCCTGGAGACCGTGCTGATGCTATGGAACCTGATGCAACCCTGCCTCCACTGTGACACCACAGAAGCTCGGGGAGCTCTGCAGACCGTGGGGATGCTGGCGAAGCTGACGGAACCCTGGGCACCACAGTGACGCTATGGAACCTGGTGGAACCGAGGGGCCACAGTGACACTGTGGGGCCTTTTGGAAGCAACAGGACCCTGGTGGGAAGCCACGGGATGATTAATCCTGCACGAACCTGCTCCAGGTGGGCTCCTCTCTCCCGGCTTCCACAGGTGCTGCTAGGATCCCACTCCGGCACTGGCTTGGCACGGGCTCACGGCTTCCTTTGGCAATGGCTCTGCTCCAGGATGGCATGCTGCAGAGAATGCAGGTAGATTTTGTGCTCACTCCTGGCATGCAGCTGGACAATAAAGCCTGATCCAGCCCCCCCTCAGCATATGTCCGGCTCTGGCATTGGGGCGGGGCAACTTTGGGAGCAGCCCCAGCCCTGCTCCTGCTCCTGGCTGGGCACCCAGCTGCTGGGACACAGGTGTGTCCTGATGCCACCGTCTACTCCTTTGAGAAGGGGAGGACAGAGTGCATCAGGGAGTTTGGTGTGGCTTACATGCGGCAAGGAGAAGGTGCAGCCCCAAACTGGCTTTCACTTCTAGAACCTTTTGCTATTGCGGGAGCAGCTGCTGGAGCTTTTCAACCGAGCTGCAAGAGTGAAAAGTGTGATGGCATGTCTATCTGAGAAGGAAGGTTCGGTGCCGCAGCCTGTTGTGCACAATTTATATGCTGATAAGAGAAGGGGGTGCTTTTGCAACGTTTTCCTTCCTGACACTTCTGTCTCTGTGAGCTTTAGCTGCTTGGACTCAGGGATACCGAAGGTGTGTGAAAGTGACTGGGATGCGAGAATCATGTTGCACAGGGAACAGGGAAGGTCAGCAAATGTTTCCTGTCCTGGCACATCTCTCAGTCTGAACTGCAGCTGCAGATGCTTCACTTCCGCCAAGGACTCTGCCACCTTGAGAGAAGGATGCGCTCTATGGAGTTGAGAAAGAAAGTGCGTCTCACTAGCTTCTTTCCTCTACTTCATAGACAGCAAAGGGGCTATGAAAGGCAGCACTGGCTTTTTGTTCTAGGACTTCTTCTTTACAAGCAGCTGCTGGATGTTTGGAAGGGGGTTTGGGATATGCAAAAATGAGAGGCTAAGATGGTAAGAGGGTAAGATGGAAGTCATCTGGCAAAAGCAGAGCTCACAAAAGGGCCAGCTGAGAAAGCTCTTGCTGCCTACAACTTCAACTGCACCCCTCAAAGCAGCAGCACACATGCTGCTCTCAGCACTTTCCTTCTCAGCTCTACGCACCATCCTAAGCCTTGCCTCTCCCACACTCAGGATCCAAAGACAACGGCACCAGGGACTGCTCACACACTAAAGGCACCAGGACAAAAGGCTCACCAGCTTGGCCTTTGCATTCCCGCTGACAGCTCCACAGCTTGAACCCAGAGAACTGCCTGCTGCCAACAGCCTTTCCAATCACTCTGAGCACCTCATGACAAGGAGTGTGGGGAATGAATCTCCAGCAGCCTCCTGCCCCAGGCTGTCCCCCGGGAGCAGCCCTGCTCCAGGCCGTGACTGCCACCTGCACAGCCAAAGGACCCAGAGCCGGTGTTACACACCACGGCTGTGCCTGGCACAGAGACACCAGTGGCCACACAAGTGGCCATGGCACTGTCCACACACAGTCCCTGCTGCTGCTCCCCCAGCCGCTGGCACCAACTCCCAGCCACCCACTCCTAAAGCCACGGGGCCCACTGGGACACTGCGGGGGCTCGTGGAAGCCAGCGGCCATTGTGACACAGCGGGGCTGCACAGAGCCCACAGTGCTTTGTGACCCGTGGCTCCCAGGAGAGCCTTTGTGATGCTGGGGAACTACAAGGAAGCCTGGCTCCTCTGTGACACCACCACAGAAGCTCAGGGGAGCCCTGGAGACCGTGCTGATGCTATTGAACCTGATGCAACCCTGCCTCCTCTGTGACACCACAGAAGCTCTTGGAGCCCTGGAGACCGTGCTGATGCTATGGAACCTGATGCAACCCTGCCTCCTCTGTGACACCACAGAACCTCTGGGAGCCCTGGAGACCGTGCTGATGCTATGGAACCTGATGCAACCCTGCCTCCACTGTGACACCACAGAAGCTCAGGGAGCCCTGGAGACTGTGGTGATGCTATGGAACCTGATGCAACCCTGCCTCCACTGTGACACCACAGAACCTCTGGGAGCCCTGGAGACCGTGCTGATGCTATGGAACCTGATGCAACCCTGCCTCCACTGTGACACCACAGAAGCTCGGGGAGCTCTGCAGACCGTGGGGATGCTGGCGAAGCTGACGGAACCCTGGGCACCACAGTGACGCTATGGAACCTGGTGGAACCGAGGGGCCACAGTGACACTGTGGGGCCTTTTGGAAGCAACAGGACCCTGGTGGGAAGCCACGGGATGATTAATCCTGCACGAACCTGCTCCAGGTGGGCTCCTCTCTCCCGGCTTCCACAGGTGCTGCTAGGATCCCACTCCGGCACTGGCTTGGCACGGGCTCACGGCTTCCTTTGGCAATGGCTCTGCTCCAGGATGGCATGCTGCAGAGAATGCAGGTAGATTTTGTGCTCACTCCTGGCATGCAGCTGGACAATAAAGCCTGATCCAGCCCCCCCTCAGCATATGTCCGGCTCTGGCATTGGGGCGGGGCAACTTTGGGAGCAGCCCCAGCCCTGCTCCTGCTCCCGGCTGGGCACCCAGCTGCTGGGACACAGGTGTGTCCTGATGCCACCGTCTACTCCTTTGAGAAGGGGAGGACAGAGTGCATCAGGGAGTTTGGTGTGGCTTACATGCGGCAAGGAGAAGGTGCAGCCCCAAACTGGCTTTCACTTCTAGAACCTTTTGCTATTGCGGGAGCAGCTGCTGGAGCTTTTCAACCGAGCTGCAAGAGTGAAAAGTGTGATGGCATGTCTATCTGAGAAGGAAGGTTCGGTGCCGCAGCCTGTTGTGCACAATTTATATGCTGATAAGAGAAGGGGGTGCTTTTGGAACGTTTTCCTTCCTGACACTTCTGTCTCTGTGAGCTTTAGCTGCTTGGACTCAGGGATACCGAAGGTGTGTGAAAGTGACTGGGATGCGAGAATCATGTTGCACAGGGAACAGGGAAGGTCAGCAAATGTTTCCTGTCCTGGCACATCTCTCAGTCTGAACTGCAGCTGCAGATGCTTCACTTCCGCCAAGGACTCTGCCACCTTGAGAGAAGGATGCGCTCTATGGAGTTGAGAAAGAAAGTGCGTCTCACTAGCTTCTTTCCTCTACTTCATAGACAGCAAAGGGGCTATGAAAGGCAGCACTGGCTTTTTGTTCTAGGACTTCTTCTTTACAAGCAGCTGCTGGATGTTTGGAAGGGGGTTTGGGATATGCAAAAATGAGAGGCTAAGATGGTAAGAGGGTAAGATGGAAGTCATCTGGCAAAAGCAGAGCTCACAAAAGGGCCAGCTGAGAAAGCTCTTGCTGCCTACAACTTCAACTGCACCCCTCAAAGCAGCAGCACACATGCTGCTCTCGGCACTTTCCTTCTCAGCTCTACGCACCATCCTAAGCCTTGCCTCTCCCACACTCAGGATCCAAAGACAACGGCACCAGGGACTGCTCACACACTAAAGGCACCAGGACAAAAGGCTCACCAGCTTGGCCTTTGCATTCCCGCTGACAGCTCCACAGCTTGAACCCAGAGAACTGCCTGCTGCCAACAGCCTTTCCAATCACTCTGAGCACCTCATGACAAGGAGTGTGGGGAATGAATCTCCAGCAGCCTCCTGCCCCAGGCTGTCCCCCGGGAGCAGCCCTGCTCCAGGCCGTGACTGCCACCTGCACAGCCAAAGGACCCAGAGCCGGTGTTACACACCACGGCTGTGCCTGGCACAGAGACACCAGTGGCCACACAAGTGGCCATGGCACTGTCCACACACAGTCCCTGCTGCTGCTCCCCCAGCCGCTGGCACCAACTCCCAGCCACCCACTCCTAAAGCCACGGGGCCCACTGGGACACTGCGGGGGCTCGTGGAAGCCAGCGGCCATTGTGACACAGCGGGGCTGCACAGAGCCCACGGTGCTTTGTGACCCGTGGCTCCCAGGAGAGCCTTTGTGATGCTGGGGAACTACAAGGAAGCCTGGCTCCTCTGTGACACCACCACAGAAGCTCAGGGGAGCCCTGGAGACCGTGCTGATGCTATGGAACCTGATGCAACCCTGCCTCCTCTGTGACACCACAGAAGCTCTTGGAGCCCTGGAGACTGTGGTGATGCTATGGAACCTGATGCAACCCTGCCTCCACTGTGACACCACAGAACCTCTGGGAGCCCTGGAGACCGTGCTGATGCTATGGAACCTGATGCAACCCTGCCTCCACTGTGACACCACAGAAGCTCGGGGAGCTCTGCAGACCGTGGGGATGCTGGCGAAGCTGACGGAACCCTGGGCACCACAGTGACGCTATGGAACCTGGTGGAACCGAGGGGCCACAGTGACACTGTGGGGCCTTTTGGAAGCAACAGGACCCTGGTGGGAAGCCACGGGATGATTAATCCTGCACGAACCTGCTCCAGGTGGGCTCCTCTCTCCCGGCTTCCACAGGTGCTGCTAGGATCCCACTCCGGCACTGGCTTGGCACGGGCTCACGGCTTCCTTTGGCAATGGCTCTGCTCCAGGATGGCATGCTGCAGAGAATGCAGGTAGATTTTGTGCTCACTCCTGGCATGCAGCTGGACAATAAAGCCTGATCCAGCCCCCCCTCAGCATATGTCCGGCTCTGGCATTGGGGCGGGGCAACTTTGGGAGCAGCCCCAGCCCTGCTCCTGCTCCCGGCTGGGCACCCAGCTGCTGGGACACAGGTGTGTCCTGATGCCACCGTCTACTCCTTTGAGAAGGGGAGGACAGAGTGCATCAGGGAGTTTGGTGTGGCTTACATGCGGCAAGGAGAAGGTGCAGCCCCAAACTGGCTTTCACTTCTAGAACCTTTTGCTATTGCGGGAGCAGCTGCTGGAGCTTTTCAACCGAGCTGCAAGAGTGAAAAGTGTGATGGCATGTCTATCTGAGAAGGAAGGTTCGGTGCCGCAGCCTGTTGTGCACAATTTATATGCTGATAAGAGAAGGGGGTGCTTTTGCAACGTTTTCCTTCCTGACACTTCTGTCTCTGTGAGCTTTAGCTGCTTGGACTCAGGGATACCGAAGGTATGTGAAAGTGACTGGGATGCGAGAATCATGTTGCACAGGGAACAGGGAAGGTCAGCAAATGTTTCCTGTCCTGGCACATCTCTCAGTCTGAACTGCAGCTGCAGATGCTTCACTTCCGCCAAGGACTCTGCCACCTTGAGAGAAGGATGCGCTCTATGGAGTTGAGAAAGAAAGTGCGTCTCACTAGCTTCTTTCCTCTACTTCATAGACAGCAAAGGGGCTATGAAAGGCAGCACTGGCTTTTTGTTCTAGGACTTCTTCTTTACAAGCAGCTGCTGGATGTTTGGAAGGGGGTTTGGGATATGCAAAAATGAGAGGCTAAGATGGTAAGAGGGTAAGATGGAAGTCATCTGGCAAAAGCAGAGCTCACAAAAGGGCCAGCTGAGAAAGCTCTTGCTGCCTACAACTTCAACTGCACCCCTCAAAGCAGCAGCACACACGCTGCTCTCGGCACTTTCCTTCTCAGCTCTACGCACCATCCTAAGCCTTGCCTCTCCCACACTCAGGATCCAAAGACAACGGCACCAGGGACTGCTCACACACTAAAGGCACCAGGACAAAAGGCTCACCAGCTTGGCCTTTGCATTCCCGCTGACAGCTCCACAGCTTGAACCCAGAGAACTGCCTGCTGCCAACAGCCTTTCCAATCACTCTGAGCACCTCATGACAAGGAGTGTGGGGAATGAATCTCCAGCAGCCTCCTGCCCCAGGCTGTCCCCCGGGAGCAGCCCTGCTCCAGGCCGTGACTGCCACCTGCACAGCCAAAGGACCCAGAGCCGGTGTTACACACCACGGCTGTGCCTGGCACAGAGACACCAGTGGCCACACAAGTGGCCATGGCACTGTCCACACACAGTCCCTGCTGCTGCTCCCCCAGCCGCTGGCACCAACTCCCAGCCACCCACTCCTAAAGCCACGGGGCCCACTGGGACACTGCGGGGGCTCGTGGAAGCCAGCGGCCATTGTGACACAGCGGGGCTGCACAGAGCCCACGGTGCTTTGTGACCCGTGGCTCCCAGGAGAGCCTTTGTGATGCTGGGGAACTACAAGGAAGCCTGGCTCCTCTGTGACACCACCACAGAAGCTCAGGGGAGCCCTGGAGACCGTGCTGATGCTATTGAACCTGATGCAACCCTGCCTCCTCTGTGACACCACAGAAGCTCTTGGAGCCCTGGAGACCGTGGTGATGCTATGGAACCTGATGCAACCCTGCCTCCTCTGTGACACCACAGAACCTCTGGGAGCCCTGGAGACCGTGCTGATGCTATGGAACCTGATGCAACCCTGCCTCCACTGTGACACCACAGAAGCTCAGGGAGCCCTGGAGACTGTGGTGATGCTATGGAACCTGATGCAACCCTGCCTCCACTGTGACACCACAGAACCTCTGGGAGCCCTGGAGACCGTGCTGATGCTATGGAACCTGATGCAACCCTGCCTCCACTGTGACACCACAGAAGCTCGGGGAGCTCTGCAGACCGTGGGGATGCTGGCGAAGCTGACGGAACCCTGGGCACCACAGTGACGCTATGGAACCTGGTGGAACCGAGGGGCCACAGTGACACTGTGGGGCCTTTTGGAAGCAACAGGACCCTGGTGGGAAGCCACGGGATGATTAATCCTGCACGAACCTGCTCCAGGTGGGCTCCTCTCTCCCGGCTTCCACAGGTGCTGCTAGGATCCCACTCCGGCACTGGCTTGGCACGGGCTCACGGCTTCCTTTGGCAATGGCTCTGCTCCAGGATGGCATGCTGCAGAGAATGCAGGTAGATTTTGTGCTCACTCCTGGCATGCAGCTGGACAATAAAGCCTGATCCAGCCCCCCCTCAGCATATGTCCGGCTCTGGCATTGGGGCGGGGCAACTTTGGGAGCAGCCCCAGCCCTGCTCCTGCTCCCGGCTGGGCACCCAGCTGCTGGGACACAGGTGTGTCCTGATGCCACCGTCTACTCCTTTGAGAAGGGGAGGACAGAGTGCATCAGGGAGTTTGGTGTGGCTTACATGCGGCAAGGAGAAGGTGCAGCCCCAAACTGGCTTTCACTTCTAGAACCTTTTGCTATTGCGGGAGCAGCTGCTGGAGCTTTTCAACCGAGCTGCAAGAGTGAAAAGTGTGATGGCATGTCTATCTGAGAAGGAAGGTTCGGTGCCGCAGCCTGTTGTGCACAATTTATATGCTGATAAGAGAAGGGGGTGCTTTTGGAACGTTTTCCTTCCTGACACTTCTGTCTCTGTGAGCTTTAGCTGCTTGGACTCAGGGATACCGAAGGTATGTGAAAGTGACTGGGATGCGAGAATCATGTTGCACAGGGAACAGGGAAGGTCAGCAAATGTTTCCTGTCCTGGCACATCTCTCAGTCTGAACTGCAGCTGCAGATGCTTCACTTCCGCCAAGGACTCTGCCACCTTGAGAGAAGGATGCGCTCTATGGAGTTGAGAAAGAAAGTGCGTCTCACTAGCTTCTTTCCTCTACTTCATAGACAGCAAAGGGGCTATGAAAGGCAGCACTGGCTTTTTGTTCTAGGACTTCTTCTTTACAAGCAGCTGCTGGATGTTTGGAAGGGGGTTTGGGATATGCAAAAATGAGAGGCTAAGATGGTAAGAGGGTAAGATGGAAGTCATCTGGCAAAAGCAGAGCTCACAAAAGGGCCAGCTGAGAAAGCTCTTGCTGCCTACAACTTCAACTGCACCCCTCAAAGCAGCAGCACACACGCTGCTCTCGGCACTTTCCTTCTCAGCTCTACGCACCATCCTAAGCCTTGCCTCTCCCACACTCAGGATCCAAAGACAACGGCACCAGGGACTGCTCACACACTAAAGGCACCAGGACAAAAGGCTCACCAGCTTGGCCTTTGCATTCCCGCTGACAGCTCCACAGCTTGAACCCAGAGAACTGCCTGCTGCCAACAGCCTTTCCAATCACTCTGAGCACCTCATGACAAGGAGTGTGGGGAATGAATCTCCAGCAGCCTCCTGCCCCAGGCTGTCCCCCGGGAGCAGCCCTGCTCCAGGCCGTGACTGCCACCTGCACAGCCAAAGGACCCAGAGCCGGTGTTACACACCACGGCTGTGCCTGGCACAGAGACACCAGTGGCCACACAAGTGGCCATGGCACTGTCCACACACAGTCCCTGCTGCTGCTCCCCCAGCCGCTGGCACCAACTCCCAGCCACCCACTCCTAAAGCCACGGGGCCCACTGGGACACTGCGGGGGCTCGTGGAAGCCAGCGGCCATTGTGACACAGCGGGGCTGCACAGAGCCCACGGTGCTTTGTGACCCGTGGCTCCCAGGAGAGCCTTTGTGATGCTGGGGAACTACAAGGAAGCCTGCCTCCTCTGTGACACCACCACAGAAGCTCAGGGGAGCCCTGGAGACCGTGCTGATGCTATTGAACCTGATGCAACCCTGCCTCCTCTGTGACACCACAGAAGCTCTTGGAGCCCTGGAGACCGTGCTGATGCTATGGAACCTGATGCAACCCTGCCTCCTCTGTGACACCACAGAACCTCTGGGAGCCCTGGAGACCGTGCTGATGCTATGGAACCTGATGCAACCCTGCCTCCACTGTGACACCACAGAAGCTCAGGGAGCCCTGGAGACTGTGGTGATGCTATGGAACCTGATGCAACCCTGCCTCCACTGTGACACCACAGAACCTCTGGGAGCCCTGGAGACCGTGCTGATGCTATGGAACCTGATGCAACCCTGCCTCCACTGTGACACCACAGAAGCTCGGGGAGCTCTGCAGACCGTGGGGATGCTGGCGAAGCTGACGGAACCCTGGGCACCACAGTGACGCTATGGAACCTGGTGGAACCGAGGGGCCACAGTGACACTGTGGGGCCTTTTGGAAGCAACAGGACCCTGGTGGGAAGCCACGGGATGATTAATCCTGCACGAACCTGCTCCAGGTGGGCTCCTCTCTCCCGGCTTCCACAGGTGCTGCTAGGATCCCACTCCGGCACTGGCTTGGCACGGGCTCACGGCTTCCTTTGGCAATGGCTCTGCTCCAGGATGGCATGCTGCAGAGAATGCAGGTAGATTTTGTGCTCACTCCTGGCATGCAGCTGGACAATAAAGCCTGATCCAGCCCCCCCTCAGCATATGTCCGGCTCTGGCATTGGGGCGGGGCAACTTTGGGAGCAGCCCCAGCCCTGCTCCTGCTCCCGGCTGGGCACCCAGCTGCTGGGACACAGGTGTGTCCTGATGCCACCGTCTACTCCTTTGAGAAGGGGAGGACAGAGTGCATCAGGGAGTTTGGTGTGGCTTACATGCGGCAAGGAGAAGGTGCAGCCCCAAACTGGCTTTCACTTCTAGAACCTTTTGCTATTGCGGGAGCAGCTGCTGGAGCTTTTCAACCGAGCTGCAAGAGTGAAAAGTGTGATGGCATGTCTATCTGAGAAGGAAGGTTCGGTGCCGCAGCCTGTTGTGCACAATTTATATGCTGATAAGAGAAGGGGGTGCTTTTGCAACGTTTTCCTTCCTGACACTTCTGTCTCTGTGAGCTTTAGCTGCTTGGACTCAGGGATACCGAAGGTATGTGAAAGTGACTGGGATGCGAGAATCATGTTGCACAGGGAACAGGGAAGGTCAGCAAATGTTTCCTGTCCTGGCACATCTCTCAGTCTGAACTGCAGCTGCAGATGCTTCACTTCCGCCAAGGACTCTGCCACCTTGAGAGAAGGATGCGCTCTATGGAGTTGAGAAAGAAAGTGCGTCTCACTAGCTTCTTTCCTCTACTTCATAGACAGCAAAGGGGCTATGAAAGGCAGCACTGGCTTTTTGTTCTAGGACTTCTTCTTTACAAGCAGCTGCTGGATGTTTGGAAGGGGGTTTGGGATATGCAAAAATGAGAGGCTAAGATGGTAAGAGGGTAAGATGGAAGTCATCTGGCAAAAGCAGAGCTCACAAAAGGGCCAGCTGAGAAAGCTCTTGCTGCCTACAACTTCAACTGCACCCCTCAAAGCAGCAGCACACACGCTGCTCTCGGCACTTTCCTTCTCAGCTCTACGCACCATCCTAAGCCTTGCCTCTCCCACACTCAGGATCCAAAGACAACGGCACCAGGGACTGCTCACACACTAAAGGCACCAGGACAAAAGGCTCACCAGCTTGGCCTTTGCATTCCCGCTGACAGCTCCACAGCTTGAACCCAGAGAACTGCCTGCTGCCAACAGCCTTTCCAATCACTCTGAGCACCTCATGACAAGGAGTGTGGGGAATGAATCTCCAGCAGCCTCCTGCCCCAGGCTGTCCCCCGGGAGCAGCCCTGCTCCAGGCCGTGACTGCCACCTGCACAGCCAAAGGACCCGGAGCCGGTGTTACACACCACGGCTGTGCCTGGCACAGAGACACCAGTGGCCACACAAGTGGCCATGGCACTGTCCACACACAGTCCCTGCTGCTGCTCCCCCAGCCGCTGGCACCAACTCCCAGCCACCCACTCCTAAAGCCACGGGGCCCACTGGGACACTGCGGGGGCTCGTGGAAGCCAGCGGCCATTGTGACACAGCGGGGCTGCACAGAGCCCACGGTGCTTTGTGACCCGTGGCTCCCAGGAGAGCCTTTGTGATGCTGGGGAACTACAAGGAAGCCTGGCTCCTCTGTGACACCACCACAGAAGCTCAGGGGAGCCCTGGAGACCGTGCTGATGCTATTGAACCTGATGCAACCCTGCCTCCTCTGTGACACCACAGAAGCTCTTGGAGCCCTGGAGACCGTGCTGATGCTATGGAACCTGATGCAACCCTGCCTCCTCTGTGACACCACAGAACCTCTGGGAGCCCTGGAGACCGTGCTGATGCTATGGAACCTGATGCAACCCTGCCTCCACTGTGACACCACAGAAGCTCAGGGAGCCCTGGAGACTGTGGTGATGCTATGGAACCTGATGCAACCCTGCCTCCACTTCGACACCACAGAACCTCTGGGAGCCCTGGAGACCGTGCTGATGCTATGGAACCTGATGCAACCCTGCCTCCACTGTGACACCACAGAAGCTCGGGGAGCTCTGCAGACCGTGGGGATGCTGGCGAAGCTGACGGAACCCTGGGCACCACAGTGACGCTATGGAACCTGGTGGAACCGAGGGGCCACAGTGACACTGTGGGGCCTTTTGGAAGCAACAGGACCCTGGTGGGAAGCCACGGGATGATTAATCCTGCACGAACCTGCTCCAGGTGGGCTCCTCTCTCCCGGCTTCCACAGGTGCTGCTAGGATCCCACTCCGGCACTGGCTTGGCACGGGCTCACGGCTTCCTTTGGCAATGGCTCTGCTCCAGGATGGCATGCTGCAGAGAATGCAGGTAGATTTTGTGCTCACTCCTGGCATGCAGCTGGACAATAAAGCCTGATCCAGCCCCCCCTCAGCATATGTCCGGCTCTGGCATTGGGGCGGGGCAACTTTGGGAGCAGCCCCAGCCCTGCTCCTGCTCCCGGCTGGGCACCCAGCTGCTGGGACACAGGTGTGTCCTGATGCCACCGTCTACTCCTTTGAGAAGGGGAGGACAGAGTGCATCAGGGAGTTTGGTGTGGCTTACATGCGGCAAGGAGAAGGTGCAGCCCCAAACTGGCTTTCACTTCTAGAACCTTTTGCTCTTGCGGGAGCAGCTGCTGGAGCTTTTCAACCGAGCTGCAAGAGTGAAAAGTGTGATGGCATGTCTATCTGAGAAGGAAGGTTCGGTGCCGCAGCCTGTTGTGCACAATTTATATGCTGATAAGAGAAGGGGGTGCTTTTGCAACGTTTTCCTTCCTGACACTTCTGTCTCTGTGAGCTTTAGCTGCTTGGACTCAGGGATACCGAAGGTATGTGAAAGTGACTGGGATGCGAGAATCATGTTGCACAGGGAACAGGGAAGGTCAGCAAATGTTTCCTGTCCTGGCACATCTCTCAGTCTGAACTGCAGCTGCAGATGCTTCACTTCCGCCAAGGACTCTGCCACCTTGAGAGAAGGATGCGCTCTATGGAGTTGAGAAAGAAAGTGCGTCTCACTAGCTTCTTTCCTCTACTTCATAGACAGCAAAGGGGCTATGAAAGGCAGCACTGGCTTTTTGTTCTAGGACTTCTTCTTTACAAGCAGCTGCTGGATGTTTGGAAGGGGGTTTGGGATATGCAAAAATGAGAGGCTAAGATGGTAAGAGGGTAAGATGGAAGTCATCTGGCAAAAGCAGAGCTCACAAAAGGGCCAGCTGAGAAAGCTCTTGCTGCCTACAACTTCAACTGCACCCCTCAAAGCAGCAGCACACACGCTGCTCTCGGCACTTTCCTTCTCAGCTCTACGCACCATCCTAAGCCTTGCCTCTCCCACACTCAGGATCCAAAGACAACGGCACCAGGGACTGCTCACACACTAAAGGCACCAGGACAAAAGGCTCACCAGCTTGGCCTTTGCATTCCCGCTGACAGCTCCACAGCTTGAACCCAGAGAACTGCCTGCTGCCAACAGCCTTTCCAATCACTCTGAGCACCTCATGACAAGGAGTGTGGGGAATGAATCTCCAGCAGCCTCCTGCCCCAGGCTGTCCCCCGGGAGCAGCCCTGCTCCAGGCCGTGACTGCCACCTGCACAGCCAAAGGACCCGGAGCCGGTGTTACACACCACGGCTGTGCCTGGCACAGAGACACCAGTGGCCACACAAGTGGCCATGGCACTGTCCACACACAGTCCCTGCTGCTGCTCCCCCAGCCGCTGGCACCAACTCCCAGCCACCCACTCCTAAAGCCACGGGGCCCACTGGGACACTGCGGGGGCTCGTGGAAGCCAGCGGCCATTGTGACACAGCGGGGCTGCACAGAGCCCACGGTGCTTTGTGACCCGTGGCTCCCAGGAGAGCCTTTGTGATGCTGGGGAACTACAAGGAAGCCTGGCTCCTCTGTGACACCACCACAGAAGCTCAGGGGAGCCCTGGAGACCGTGCTGATGCTATTGAACCTGATGCAACCCTGCCTCCTCTGTGACACCACAGAAGCTCTTGGAGCCCTGGAGACCGTGGTGATGCTATGGAACCTGATGCAACCCTGCCTCCACTGTGACACCACAGAACCTCTGGGAGCCCTGGAGACCGTGCTGATGCTATGGAACCTGATGCAACCCTGCCTCCACTGTGACACCACAGAAGCTCGGGGAGCTCTGCAGACCGTGGGGATGCTGGCGAAGCTGACGGAACCCTGGGCACCACAGTGACGCTATGGAACCTGGTGGAACCGAGGGGCCACAGTGACACTGTGGGGCCTTTTGGAAGCAACAGGACCCTGGTGGGAAGCCACGGGATGATTAATCCTGCACGAACCTGCTCCAGGTGGGCTCCTCTCTCCCGGCTTCCACAGGTGCTGCTAGGATCCCACTCCGGCACTGGCTTGGCACGGGCTCACGGCTTCCTTTGGCAATGGCTCTGCTCCAGGATGGCATGCTGCAGAGAATGCAGGTAGATTTTGTGCTCACTCCTGGCATGCAGCTGGACAATAAAGCCTGATCCAGCCCCCCCTCAGCATATGTCCGGCTCTGGCATTGGGGCGGGGCAACTTTGGGAGCAGCCCCAGCCCTGCTCCTGCTCCCGGCTGGGCACCCAGCTGCTGGGACACAGGTGTGTCCTGATGCCACCGTCTACTCCTTTGAGAAGGGGAGGACAGAGTGCATCAGGGAGTTTGGTGTGGCTTACATGCGGCAAGGAGAAGGTGCAGCCCCAAACTGGCTTTCACTTCTAGAACCTTTTGCTCTTGCGGGAGCAGCTGCTGGAGCTTTTCAACCGAGCTGCAAGAGTGAAAAGTGTGATGGCATGTCTATCTGAGAAGGAAGGTTCGGTGCCGCAGCCTGTTGTGCACAATTTATATGCTGATAAGAGAAGGGGGTGCTTTTGGAACGTTTTCCTTCCTGACACTTCTGTCTCTGTGAGCTTTAGCTGCTTGGACTCAGGGATACCGAAGGTATGTGAAAGTGACTGGGATGCGAGAATCATGTTGCACAGGGAACAGGGAAGGTCAGCAAATGTTTCCTGTCCTGGCACATCTCTCAGTCTGAACTGCAGCTGCAGATGCTTCACTTCCGCCAAGGACTCTGCCACCTTGAGAGAAGGATGCGCTCTATGGAGTTGAGAAAGAAAGTGCGTCTCACTAGCTTCTTTCCTCTACTTCATAGACAGCAAAGGGGCTATGAAAGGCAGCACTGGCTTTTTGTTCTAGGACTTCTTCTTTACAAGCAGCTGCTGGATGTTTGGAAGGGGGTTTGGGATATGCAAAAATGAGAGGCTAAGATGGTAAGAGGGTAAGATGGAAGTCATCTGGCAAAAGCAGAGCTCACAAAAGGGCCAGCTGAGAAAGCTCTTGCTGCCTACAACTTCAACTGCACCCCTCAAAGCAGCAGCACACACGCTGCTCTCGGCACTTTCCTTCTCAGCTCTACGCACCATCCTAAGCCTTGCCTCTCCCACACTCAGGATCCAAAGACAACGGCACCAGGGACTGCTCACACACTAAAGGCACCAGGACAAAAGGCTCACCAGCTTGGCCTTTGCATTCCCGCTGACAGCTCCACAGCTTGAACCCAGAGAACTGCCTGCTGCCAACAGCCTTTCCAATCACTCTGAGCACCTCATGACAAGGAGTGTGGGGAATGAATCTCCAGCAGCCTCCTGCCCCAGGCTGTCCCCCGGGAGCAGCCCTGCTCCAGGCCGTGACTGCCACCTGCACAGCCAAAGGACCCGGAGCCGGTGTTACACACCACGGCTGTGCCTGGCACAGAGACACCAGTGGCCACACAAGTGGCCATGGCACTGTCCACACACAGTCCCTGCTGCTGCTCCCCCAGCCGCTGGCACCAACTCCCAGCCACCCACTCCTAAAGCCACGGGGCCCACTGGGACACTGCGGGGGCTCGTGGAAGCCAGCGGCCATTGTGACACAGCGGGGCTGCACAGAGCCCACGGTGCTTTGTGACCCGTGGCTCCCAGGAGAGCCTTTGTGATGCTGGGGAACTACAAGGAAGCCTGCCTCCTCTGTGACACCACCACAGAAGCTCAGGGGAGCCCTGGAGACCGTGCTGATGCTATTGAACCTGATGCAACCCTGCCTCCTCTGTGACACCACAGAAGCTCTTGGAGCCCTGGAGACCGTGCTGATGCTATGGAACCTGATGCAACCCTGCCTCCACTGTGACACCACAGAACCTCTGGGAGCCCTGGAGACCGTGCTGATGCTATGGAACCTGATGCAACCCTGCCTCCACTGTGACACCACAGAAGCTCGGGGAGCTCTGCAGACCGTGGGGATGCTGGCGAAGCTGACGGAACCCTGGGCACCACAGTGACGCTATGGAACCTGGTGGAACCGAGGGGCCACAGTGACACTGTGGGGCCTTTTGGAAGCAACAGGACCCTGGTGGGAAGCCACGGGATGATTAATCCTGCACGAACCTGCTCCAGGTGGGCTCCTCTCTCCCGGCTTCCACAGGTGCTGCTAGGATCCCACTCCGGCACTGGCTTGGCACGGGCTCACGGCTTCCTTTGGCAATGGCTCTGCTCCAGGATGGCATGCTGCAGAGAATGCAGGTAGATTTTGTGCTCACTCCTGGCATGCAGCTGGACAATAAAGCCTGATCCAGCCCCCCCTCAGCATATGTCCGGCTCTGGCATTGGGGCGGGGCAACTTTGGGAGCAGCCCCAGCCCTGCTCCTGCTCCCGGCTGGGCACCCAGCTGCTGGGACACAGGTGTGTCCTGATGCCACCGTCTACTCCTTTGAGAAGGGGAGGACAGAGTGCATCAGGGAGTTTGGTGTGGCTTACATGCGGCAAGGAGAAGGTGCAGCCCCAAACTGGCTTTCACTTCTAGAACCTTTTGCTATTGCGGGAGCAGCTGCTGGAGCTTTTCAACCGAGCTGCAAGAGTGAAAAGTGTGATGGCATGTCTATCTGAGAAGGAAGGTTCGGTGCCGCAGCCTGTTGTGCACAATTTATATGCTGATAAGAGAAGGGGGTGCTTTTGCAACGTTTTCCTTCCTGACACTTCTGTCTCTGTGAGCTTTAGCTGCTTGGACTCAGGGATACCGAAGGTATGTGAAAGTGACTGGGATGCGAGAATCATGTTGCACAGGGAACAGGGAAGGTCAGCAAATGTTTCCTGTCCTGGCACATCTCTCAGTCTGAACTGCAGCTGCAGATGCTTCACTTCCGCCAAGGACTCTGCCACCTTGAGAGAAGGATGCGCTCTATGGAGTTGAGAAAGAAAGTGCGTCTCACTAGCTTCTTTCCTCTACTTCATAGACAGCAAAGGGGCTATGAAAGGCAGCACTGGCTTTTTGTTCTAGGACTTCTTCTTTACAAGCAGCTGCTGGATGTTTGGAAGGGGGTTTGGGATATGCAAAAATGAGAGGCTAAGATGGTAAGAGGGTAAGATGGAAGTCATCTGGCAAAAGCAGAGCTCACAAAAGGGCCAGCTGAGAAAGCTCTTGCTGCCTACAACTTCAACTGCACCCCTCAAAGCAGCAGCACACACGCTGCTCTCGGCACTTTCCTTCTCAGCTCTACGCACCATCCTAAGCCTTGCCTCTCCCACACTCAGGATCCAAAGACAACGGCACCAGGGACTGCTCACACACTAAAGGCACCAGGACAAAAGGCTCACCAGCTTGGCCTTTGCATTCCCGCTGACAGCTCCACAGCTTGAACCCAGAGAACTGCCTGCTGCCAACAGCCTTTCCAATCACTCTGAGCACCTCATGACAAGGAGTGTGGGGAATGAATCTCCAGCAGCCTCCTGCCCCAGGCTGTCCCCCGGGAGCAGCCCTGCTCCAGGCCGTGACTGCCACCTGCACAGCCAAAGGACCCAGAGCCGGTGTTACACACCACGGCTGTGCCTGGCACAGAGACACCAGTGGCCACACAAGTGGCCATGGCACTGTCCACACACAGTCCCTGCTGCTGCTCCCCCAGCCGCTGGCACCAACTCCCAGCCACCCACTCCTAAAGCCACGGGGCCCACTGGGACACTGCGGGGGCTCGTGGAAGCCAGCGGCCATTGTGACACAGCGGGGCTGCACAGAGCCCACGGTGCTTTGTGACCCGTGGCTCCCAGGAGAGCCTTTGTGATGCTGGGGAACTACAAGGAAGCCTGGCTCCTCTGTGACACCACCACAGAAGCTCAGGGGAGCCCTGGAGACCGTGCTGATGCTATTGAACCTGATGCAACCCTGCCTCCTCTGTGACACCACAGAAGCTCTTGGAGCCCTGGAGACCGTGCTGATGCTATGGAACCTGATGCAACCCTGCCTCCTCTGTGACACCACAGAACCTCTGGGAGCCCTGGAGACCGTGCTGATGCTATGGAACCTGATGCAACCCTGCCTCCACTGTGACACCACAGAAGCTCAGGGAGCCCTGGAGACTGTGGTGATGCTATGGAACCTGATGCAACCCTGCCTCCACTGTGACACCACAGAACCTCTGGGAGCCCTGGAGACCGTGCTGATGCTATGGAACCTGATGCAACCCTGCCTCCACTGTGACACCACAGAAGCTCGGGGAGCTCTGCAGACCGTGGGGATGCTGGCGAAGCTGACGGAACCCTGGGCACCACAGTGACGCTATGGAACCTGGTGGAACCGAGGGGCCACAGTGACACTGTGGGGCCTTTTGGAAGCAACAGGACCCTGGTGGGAAGCCACGGGATGATTAATCCTGCACGAACCTGCTCCAGGTGGGCTCCTCTCTCCCGGCTTCCACAGGTGCTGCTAGGATCCCACTCCGGCACTGGCTTGGCACGGGCTCACGGCTTCCTTTGGCAATGGCTCTGCTCCAGGATGGCATGCTGCAGAGAATGCAGGTAGATTTTGTGCTCACTCCTGGCATGCAGCTGGACAATAAAGCCTGATCCAGCCCCCCCTCAGCATATGTCCGGCTCTGGCATTGGGGCGGGGCAACTTTGGGAGCAGCCCCAGCCCTGCTCCTGCTCCCGGCTGGGCACCCAGCTGCTGGGACACAGGTGTGTCCTGATGCCACCGTCTACTCCTTTGAGAAGGGGAGGACAGAGTGCATCAGGGAGTTTGGTGTGGCTTACATGCGGCAAGGAGAAGGTGCAGCCCCAAACTGGCTTTCACTTCTAGAACCTTTTGCTATTGCGGGAGCAGCTGCTGGAGCTTTTCAACCGAGCTGCAAGAGTGAAAAGTGTGATGGCATGTCTATCTGAGAAGGAAGGTTCGGTGCCGCAGCCTGTTGTGCACAATTTATATGCTGATAAGAGAAGGGGGTGCTTTTGGAACGTTTTCCTTCCTGACACTTCTGTCTCTGTGAGCTTTAGCTGCTTGGACTCAGGGATACCGAAGGTATGTGAAAGTGACTGGGATGCGAGAATCATGTTGCACAGGGAACAGGGAAGGTCAGCAAATGTTTCCTGTCCTGGCACATCTCTCAGTCTGAACTGCAGCTGCAGATGCTTCACTTCCGCCAAGGACTCTGCCACCTTGAGAGAAGGATGCGCTCTATGGAGTTGAGAAAGAAAGTGCGTCTCACTAGCTTCTTTCCTCTACTTCATAGACAGCAAAGGGGCTATGAAAGGCAGCACTGGCTTTTTGTTCTAGGACTTCTTCTTTACAAGCAGCTGCTGGATGTTTGGAAGGGGGTTTGGGATATGCAAAAATGAGAGGCTAAGATGGTAAGAGGGTAAGATGGAAGTCATCTGGCAAAAGCAGAGCTCACAAAAGGGCCAGCTGAGAAAGCTCTTGCTGCCTACAACTTCAACTGCACCCCTCAAAGCAGCAGCACACACGCTGCTCTCGGCACTTTCCTTCTCAGCTCTACGCACCATCCTAAGCCTTGCCTCTCCCACACTCAGGATCCAAAGACAACGGCACCAGGGACTGCTCACACACTAAAGGCACCAGGACAAAAGGCTCACCAGCTTGGCCTTTGCATTCCCGCTGACAGCTCCACAGCTTGAACCCAGAGAACTGCCTGCTGCCAACAGCCTTTCCAATCACTCTGAGCACCTCATGACAAGGAGTGTGGGGAATGAATCTCCAGCAGCCTCCTGCCCCAGGCTGTCCCCCGGGAGCAGCCCTGCTCCAGGCCGTGACTGCCACCTGCACAGCCAAAGGACCCAGAGCCGGTGTTACACACCACGGCTGTGCCTGGCACAGAGACACCAGTGGCCACACAAGTGGCCATGGCACTGTCCACACACAGTCCCTGCTGCTGCTCCCCCAGCCGCTGGCACCAACTCCCAGCCACCCACTCCTAAAGCCACGGGGCCCACTGGGACACTGCGGGGGCTCGTGGAAGCCAGCGGCCATTGTGACACAGCGGGGCTGCACAGAGCCCACGGTGCTTTGTGACCCGTGGCTCCCAGGAGAGCCTTTGTGATGCTGGGGAACTACAAGGAAGCCTGGCTCCTCTGTGACACCACCACAGAAGCTCAGGGGAGCCCTGGAGACCGTGCTGATGCTATTGAACCTGATGCAACCCTGCCTCCTCTGTGACACCACAGAAGCTCTTGGAGCCCTGGAGACCGTGCTGATGCTATGGAACCTGATGCAACCCTGCCTCCTCTGTGACACCACAGAACCTCTGGGAGCCCTGGAGACCGTGCTGATGCTATGGAACCTGATGCAACCCTGCCTCCACTGTGACACCACAGAAGCTCAGGGAGCCCTGGAGACTGTGGTGATGCTATGGAACCTGATGCAACCCTGCCTCCACTGTGACACCACAGAACCTCTGGGAGCCCTGGAGACCGTGCTGATGCTATGGAACCTGATGCAACCCTGCCTCCACTGTGACACCACAGAAGCTCGGGGAGCTCTGCAGACCGTGGGGATGCTGGCGAAGCTGACGGAACCCTGGGCACCACAGTGACGCTATGGAACCTGGTGGAACCGAGGGGCCACAGTGACACTGTGGGGCCTTTTGGAAGCAACAGGACCCTGGTGGGAAGCCACGGGATGATTAATCCTGCACGAACCTGCTCCAGGTGGGCTCCTCTCTCCCGGCTTCCACAGGTGCTGCTAGGATCCCACTCCGGCACTGGCTTGGCACGGGCTCACGGCTTCCTTTGGCAATGGCTCTGCTCCAGGATGGCATGCTGCAGAGAATGCAGGTAGATTTTGTGCTCACTCCTGGCATGCAGCTGGACAATAAAGCCTGATCCAGCCCCCCCTCAGCATATGTCCGGCTCTGGCATTGGGGCGGGGCAACTTTGGGAGCAGCCCCAGCCCTGCTCCTGCTCCCGGCTGGGCACCCAGCTGCTGGGACACAGGTGTGTCCTGATGCCACCGTCTACTCCTTTGAGAAGGGGAGGACAGAGTGCATCAGGGAGTTTGGTGTGGCTTACATGCGGCAAGGAGAAGGTGCAGCCCCAAACTGGCTTTCACTTCTAGAACCTTTTGCTATTGCGGGAGCAGCTGCTGGAGCTTTTCAACCGAGCTGCAAGAGTGAAAAGTGTGATGGCATGTCTATCTGAGAAGGAAGGTTCGGTGCCGCAGCCTGTTGTGCACAATTTATATGCTGATAAGAGAAGGGGGTGCTTTTGCAACGTTTTCCTTCCTGACACTTCTGTCTCTGTGAGCTTTAGCTGCTTGGACTCAGGGATACCGAAGGTATGTGAAAGTGACTGGGATGCGAGAATCATGTTGCACAGGGAACAGGGAAGGTCAGCAAATGTTTCCTGTCCTGGCACATCTCTCAGTCTGAACTGCAGCTGCAGATGCTTCACTTCCGCCAAGGACTCTGCCACCTTGAGAGAAGGATGCGCTCTATGGAGTTGAGAAAGAAAGTGCGTCTCACTAGCTTCTTTCCTCTACTTCATAGACAGCAAAGGGGCTATGAAAGGCAGCACTGGCTTTTTGTTCTAGGACTTCTTCTTTACAAGCAGCTGCTGGATGTTTGGAAGGGGGTTTGGGATATGCAAAAATGAGAGGCTAAGATGGTAAGAGGGTAAGATGGAAGTCATCTGGCAAAAGCAGAGCTCACAAAAGGGCCAGCTGAGAAAGCTCTTGCTGCCTACAACTTCAACTGCACCCCTCAAAGCAGCAGCACACACGCTGCTCTCGGCACTTTCCTTCTCAGCTCTACGCACCATCCTAAGCCTTGCCTCTCCCACACTCAGGATCCAAAGACAACGGCACCAGGGACTGCTCACACACTAAAGGCACCAGGACAAAAGGCTCACCAGCTTGGCCTTTGCATTCCCGCTGACAGCTCCACAGCTTGAACCCAGAGAACTGCCTGCTGCCAACAGCCTTTCCAATCACTCTGAGCACCTCATGACAAGGAGTGTGGGGAATGAATCTCCAGCAGCCTCCTGCCCCAGGCTGTCCCCCGGGAGCAGCCCTGCTCCAGGCCGTGACTGCCACCTGCACAGCCAAAGGACCCGGAGCCGGTGTTACACACCACGGCTGTGCCTGGCACAGAGACACCAGTGGCCACACAAGTGGCCATGGCACTGTCCACACACAGTCCCTGCTGCTGCTCCCCCAGCCGCTGGCACCAACTCCCAGCCACCCACTCCTAAAGCCACGGGGCCCACTGGGACACTGCGGGGGCTCGTGGAAGCCAGCGGCCATTGTGACACAGCGGGGCTGCACAGAGCCCACGGTGCTTTGTGACCCGTGGCTCCCAGGAGAGCCTTTGTGATGCTGGGGAACTACAAGGAAGCCTGGCTCCTCTGTGACACCACCACAGAAGCTCAGGGGAGCCCTGGAGACCGTGCTGATGCTATTGAACCTGATGCAACCCTGCCTCCTCTGTGACACCACAGAAGCTCTTGGAGCCCTGGAGACCGTGGTGATGCTATGGAACCTGATGCAACCCTGCCTCCTCTGTGACACCACAGAACCTCTGGGAGCCCTGGAGACCGTGCTGATGCTATGGAACCTGATGCAACCCTGCCTCCACTGTGACACCACAGAAGCTCAGGGAGCCCTGGAGACTGTGGTGATGCTATGGAACCTGATGCAACCCTGCCTCCACTTCGACACCACAGAACCTCTGGGAGCCCTGGAGACCGTGCTGATGCTATGGAACCTGATGCAACCCTGCCTCCACTGTGACACCACAGAAGCTCGGGGAGCTCTGCAGACCGTGGGGATGCTGGCGAAGCTGACGGAACCCTGGGCACCACAGTGACGCTATGGAACCTGGTGGAACCGAGGGGCCACAGTGACACTGTGGGGCCTTTTGGAAGCAACAGGACCCTGGTGGGAAGCCACGGGATGATTAATCCTGCACGAACCTGCTCCAGGTGGGCTCCTCTCTCCCGGCTTCCACAGGTGCTGCTAGGATCCCACTCCGGCACTGGCTTGGCACGGGCTCACGGCTTCCTTTGGCAATGGCTCTGCTCCAGGATGGCATGCTGCAGAGAATGCAGGTAGATTTTGTGCTCACTCCTGGCATGCAGCTGGACAATAAAGCCTGATCCAGCCCCCCCTCAGCATATGTCCGGCTCTGGCATTGGGGCGGGGCAACTTTGGGAGCAGCCCCAGCCCTGCTCCTGCTCCCGGCTGGGCACCCAGCTGCTGGGACACAGGTGTGTCCTGATGCCACCGTCTACTCCTTTGAGAAGGGGAGGACAGAGTGCATCAGGGAGTTTGGTGTGGCTTACATGCGGCAAGGAGAAGGTGCAGCCCCAAACTGGCTTTCACTTCTAGAACCTTTTGCTATTGCGGGAGCAGCTGCTGGAGCTTTTCAACCGAGCTGCAAGAGTGAAAAGTGTGATGGCATGTCTATCTGAGAAGGAAGGTTCGGTGCCGCAGCCTGTTGTGCACAATTTATATGCTGATAAGAGAAGGGGGTGCTTTTGCAACGTTTTCCTTCCTGACACTTCTGTCTCTGTGAGCTTTAGCTGCTTGGACTCAGGGATACCGAAGGTATGTGAAAGTGACTGGGATGCGAGAATCATGTTGCACAGGGAACAGGGAAGGTCAGCAAATGTTTCCTGTCCTGGCACATCTCTCAGTCTGAACTGCAGCTGCAGATGCTTCACTTCCGCCAAGGACTCTGCCACCTTGAGAGAAGGATGCGCTCTATGGAGTTGAGAAAGAAAGTGCGTCTCACTAGCTTCTTTCCTCTACTTCATAGACAGCAAAGGGGCTATGAAAGGCAGCACTGGCTTTTTGTTCTAGGACTTCTTCTTTACAAGCAGCTGCTGGATGTTTGGAAGGGGGTTTGGGATATGCAAAAATGAGAGGCTAAGATGGTAAGAGGGTAAGATGGAAGTCATCTGGCAAAAGCAGAGCTCACAAAAGGGCCAGCTGAGAAAGCTCTTGCTGCCTACAACTTCAACTGCACCCCTCAAAGCAGCAGCACACACGCTGCTCTCGGCACTTTCCTTCTCAGCTCTACGCACCATCCTAAGCCTTGCCTCTCCCACACTCAGGATCCAAAGACAACGGCACCAGGGACTGCTCACACACTAAAGGCACCAGGACAAAAGGCTCACCAGCTTGGCCTTTGCATTCCCGCTGACAGCTCCACAGCTTGAACCCAGAGAACTGCCTGCTGCCAACAGCCTTTCCAATCACTCTGAGCACCTCATGACAAGGAGTGTGGGGAATGAATCTCCAGCAGCCTCCTGCCCCAGGCTGTCCCCCGGGAGCAGCCCTGCTCCAGGCCGTGACTGCCACCTGCACAGCCAAAGGACCCGGAGCCGGTGTTACACACCACGGCTGTGCCTGGCACAGAGACACCAGTGGCCACACAAGTGGCCATGGCACTGTCCACACACAGTCCCTGCTGCTGCTCCCCCAGCCGCTGGCACCAACTCCCAGCCACCCACTCCTAAAGCCACGGGGCCCACTGGGACACTGCGGGGGCTCGTGGAAGCCAGCGGCCATTGTGACACAGCGGGGCTGCACAGAGCCCACGGTGCTTTGTGACCCGTGGCTCCCAGGAGAGCCTTTGTGATGCTGGGGAACTACAAGGAAGCCTGGCTCCTCTGTGACACCACCACAGAAGCTCAGGGGAGCCCTGGAGACCGTGCTGATGCTATTGAACCTGATGCAACCCTGCCTCCTCTGTGACACCACAGAAGCTCTTGGAGCCCTGGAGACCGTGCTGATGCTATGGAACCTGATGCAACCCTGCCTCCTCTGTGACACCACAGAACCTCTGGGAGCCCTGGAGACCGTGCTGATGCTATGGAACCTGATGCAACCCTGCCTCCACTGTGACACCACAGAAGCTCAGGGAGCCCTGGAGACTGTGGTGATGCTATGGAACCTGATGCAACCCTGCCTCCACTGTGACACCACAGAACCTCTGGGAGCCCTGGAGACCGTGCTGATGCTATGGAACCTGATGCAACCCTGCCTCCACTGTGACACCACAGAAGCTCGGGGAGCTCTGCAGACCATGGGGATGCTGGCGAAGCTGACGGAACCCTGGGCACCACAGTGACGCTATGGAACCTGGTGGAACCGAGGGGCCACAGTGACACTGTGGGGCCTTTTGGAAGCAACAGGACCCTGGTGGGAAGCCACGGGATGATTAATCCTGCACGAACCTGCTCCAGGTGGGCTCCTCTCTCCCGGCTTCCACAGGTGCTGCTAGGATCCCACTCCGGCACTGGCTTGGCACGGGCTCACGGCTTCCTTTGGCAATGGCTCTGCTCCAGGATGGCATGCTGCAGAGAATGCAGGTAGATTTTGTGCTCACTCCTGGCATGCAGCTGGACAATAAAGCCTGATCCAGCCCCCCCTCAGCATATGTCCGGCTCTGGCATTGGGGCGGGGCAACTTTGGGAGCAGCCCCAGCCCTGCTCCTGCTCCCGGCTGGGCACCCAGCTGCTGGGACACAGGTGTGTCCTGATGCCACCGTCTACTCCTTTGAGAAGGGGAGGACAGAGTGCATCAGGGAGTTTGGTGTGGCTTACATGCGGCAAGGAGAAGGTGCAGCCCCAAACTGGCTTTCACTTCTAGAACCTTTTGCTATTGCGGGAGCAGCTGCTGGAGCTTTTCAACCGAGCTGCAAGAGTGAAAAGTGTGATGGCATGTCTATCTGAGAAGGAAGGTTCGGTGCCGCAGCCTGTTGTGCACAATTTATATGCTGATAAGAGAAGGGGGTGCTTTTGGAACGTTTTCCTTCCTGACACTTCTGTCTCTGTGAGCTTTAGCTGCTTGGACTCAGGGATACCGAAGGTATGTGAAAGTGACTGGGATGCGAGAATCATGTTGCACAGGGAACAGGGAAGGTCAGCAAATGTTTCCTGTCCTGGCACATCTCTCAGTCTGAACTGCAGCTGCAGATGCTTCACTTCCGCCAAGGACTCTGCCACCTTGAGAGAAGGATGCGCTCTATGGAGTTGAGAAAGAAAGTGCGTCTCACTAGCTTCTTTCCTCTACTTCATAGACAGCAAAGGGGCTATGAAAGGCAGCACTGGCTTTTTGTTCTAGGACTTCTTCTTTACAAGCAGCTGCTGGATGTTTGGAAGGGGGTTTGGGATATGCAAAAATGAGAGGCTAAGATGGTAAGAGGGTAAGATGGAAGTCATCTGGCAAAAGCAGAGCTCACAAAAGGGCCAGCTGAGAAAGCTCTTGCTGCCTACAACTTCAACTGCACCCCTCAAATCAGCAGCACACACGCTGCTCTCGGCACTTTCCTTCTCAGCTCTACGCACCATCCTAAGCCTTGCCTCTCCCACACTCAGGATCCAAAGACAACGGCACCAGGGACTGCTCACACACTAAAGGCACCAGGACAAAAGGCTCACCAGCTTGGCCTTTGCATTCCCGCTGACAGCTCCACAGCTTGAACCCAGAGAACTGCCTGCTGCCAACAGCCTTTCCAATCACTCTGAGCACCTCATGACAAGGAGTGTGGGGAATGAATCTCCAGCAGCCTCCTGCCCCAGGCTGTCCCCCGGGAGCAGCCCTGCTCCAGGCCGTGACTGCCACCTGCACAGCCAAAGGACCCGGAGCCGGTGTCACACACCACGGCTGTGCCTGGCACAGAGACACCAGTGGCCACACAAGTGGCCATGGCACTGTCCACACACAGTCCCTGCTGCTGCTCCCCCAGCCGCTGGCACCAACTCCCAGCCACCCACTCCTAAAGCCACGGGGCCCACTGGGACACTGCGGGGGCTCGTGGAAGCCAGCGGCCATTGTGACACAGCGGGGCTGCACAGAGCCCACGGTGCTTTGTGACCCGTGGCTCCCAGGAGAGCCTTTGTGATGCTGGGGAACTACAAGGAAGCCTGGCTCCTCTGTGACACCACCACAGAAGCTCAGGGGAGCCCTGGAGACCGTGCTGATGCTATTGAACCTGATGCAACCCTGCCTCCTCTGTGACACCACAGAAGCTCTTGGAGCCCTGGAGACCGTGGTGATGCTATGGAACCTGATGCAACCCTGCCTCCTCTGTGACACCACAGAACCTCTGGGAGCCCTGGAGACCGTGCTGATGCTATGGAACCTGATGCAACCCTGCCTCCACTGTGACACCACAGAAGCTCAGGGAGCCCTGGAGACTGTGGTGATGCTATGGAACCTGATGCAACCCTGCCTCCACTTCGACACCACAGAACCTCTGGGAGCCCTGGAGACCGTGCTGATGCTATGGAACCTGATGCAACCCTGCCTCCACTGTGACACCACAGAAGCTCGGGGAGCTCTGCAGACCGTGGGGATGCTGGCGAAGCTGACGGAACCCTGGGCACCACAGTGACGCTATGGAACCTGGTGGAACCGAGGGGCCACAGTGACACTGTGGGGCCTTTTGGAAGCAACAGGACCCTGGTGGGAAGCCACGGGATGATTAATCCTGCACGAACCTGCTCCAGGTGGGCTCCTCTCTCCCGGCTTCCACAGGTGCTGCTAGGATCCCACTCCGGCACTGGCTTGGCACGGGCTCACGGCTTCCTTTGGCAATGGCTCTGCTCCAGGATGGCATGCTGCAGAGAATGCAGGTAGATTTTGTGCTCACTCCTGGCATGCAGCTGGACAATAAAGCCTGATCCAGCCCCCCCTCAGCATATGTCCGGCTCTGGCATTGGGGCGGGGCAACTTTGGGAGCAGCCCCAGCCCTGCTCCTGCTCCCGGCTGGGCACCCAGCTGCTGGGACACAGGTGTGTCCTGATGCCACCGTCTACTCCTTTGAGAAGGGGAGGACAGAGTGCATCAGGGAGTTTGGTGTGGCTTACATGCGGCAAGGAGAAGGTGCAGCCCCAAACTGGCTTTCACTTCTAGAACCTTTTGCTCTTGCGGGAGCAGCTGCTGGAGCTTTTCAACCGAGCTGCAAGAGTGAAAAGTGTGATGGCATGTCTATCTGAGAAGGAAGGTTCGGTGCCGCAGCCTGTTGTGCACAATTTATATGCTGATAAGAGAAGGGGGTGCTTTTGCAACGTTTTCCTTCCTGACACTTCTGTCTCTGTGAGCTTTAGCTGCTTGGACTCAGGGATACCGAAGGTATGTGAAAGTGACTGGGATGCGAGAATCATGTTGCACAGGGAACAGGGAAGGTCAGCAAATGTTTCCTGTCCTGGCACATCTCTCAGTCTGAACTGCAGCTGCAGATGCTTCACTTCCGCCAAGGACTCTGCCACCTTGAGAGAAGGATGCGCTCTATGGAGTTGAGAAAGAAAGTGCGTCTCACTAGCTTCTTTCCTCTACTTCATAGACAGCAAAGGGGCTATGAAAGGCAGCACTGGCTTTTTGTTCTAGGACTTCTTCTTTACAAGCAGCTGCTGGATGTTTGGAAGGGGGTTTGGGATATGCAAAAATGAGAGGCTAAGATGGTAAGAGGGTAAGATGGAAGTCATCTGGCAAAAGCAGAGCTCACAAAAGGGCCAGCTGAGAAAGCTCTTGCTGCCTACAACTTCAACTGCACCCCTCAAAGCAGCAGCACACACGCTGCTCTCGGCACTTTCCTTCTCAGCTCTACGCACCATCCTAAGCCTTGCCTCTCCCACACTCAGGATCCAAAGACAACGGCACCAGGGACTGCTCACACACTAAAGGCACCAGGACAAAAGGCTCACCAGCTTGGCCTTTGCATTCCCGCTGACAGCTCCACAGCTTGAACCCAGAGAACTGCCTGCTGCCAACAGCCTTTCCAATCACTCTGAGCACCTCATGACAAGGAGTGTGGGGAATGAATCTCCAGCAGCCTCCTGCCCCAGGCTGTCCCCCGGGAGCAGCCCTGCTCCAGGCCGTGACTGCCACCTGCACAGCCAAAGGACCCGGAGCCGGTGTTACACACCACGGCTGTGCCTGGCACAGAGACACCAGTGGCCACACAAGTGGCCATGGCACTGTCCACACACAGTCCCTGCTGCTGCTCCCCCAGCCGCTGGCACCAACTCCCAGCCACCCACTCCTAAAGCCACGGGGCCCACTGGGACACTGCGGGGGCTCGTGGAAGCCAGCGGCCATTGTGACACAGCGGGGCTGCACAGAGCCCACGGTGCTTTGTGACCCGTGGCTCCCAGGAGAGCCTTTGTGATGCTGGGGAACTACAAGGAAGCCTGGCTCCTCTGTGACACCACCACAGAAGCTCAGGGGAGCCCTGGAGACCGTGCTGATGCTATTGAACCTGATGCAACCCTGCCTCCTCTGTGACACCACAGAACCTCTGGGAGCCCTGGAGACCGTGCTGATGCTATGGAACCTGATGCAACCCTGCCTCCACTGTGACACCACAGAAGCTCAGGGAGCCCTGGAGACTGTGGTGATGCTATGGAACCTGATGCAACCCTGCCTCCACTGTGACACCACAGAACCTCTGGGAGCCCTGGAGACCGTGCTGATGCTATGGAACCTGATGCAACCCTGCCTCCACTGTGACACCACAGAAGCTCGGGGAGCTCTGCAGACCGTGGGGATGCTGGCGAAGCTGACGGAACCCTGGGCACCACAGTGACGCTATGGAACCTGGTGGAACCGAGGGGCCACAGTGACACTGTGGGGCCTTTTGGAAGCAACAGGACCCTGGTGGGAAGCCACGGGATGATTAATCCTGCACGAACCTGCTCCAGGTGGGCTCCTCTCTCCCGGCTTCCACAGGTGCTGCTAGGATCCCACTCCGGCACTGGCTTGGCACGGGCTCACGGCTTCCTTTGGCAATGGCTCTGCTCCAGGATGGCATGCTGCAGAGAATGCAGGTAGATTTTGTGCTCACTCCTGGCATGCAGCTGGACAATAAAGCCTGATCCAGCCCCCCCTCAGCATATGTCCGGCTCTGGCATTGGGGCGGGGCAACTTTGGGAGCAGCCCCAGCCCTGCTCCTGCTCCCGGCTGGGCACCCAGCTGCTGGGACACAGGTGTGTCCTGATGCCACCGTCTACTCCTTTGAGAAGGGGAGGACAGAGTGCATCAGGGAGTTTGGTGTGGCTTACATGCGGCAAGGAGAAGGTGCAGCCCCAAACTGGCTTTCACTTCTAGAACCTTTTGCTATTGCGGGAGCAGCTGCTGGAGCTTTTCAACCGAGCTGCAAGAGTGAAAAGTGTGATGGCATGTCTATCTGAGAAGGAAGGTTCGGTGCCGCAGCCTGTTGTGCACAATTTATATGCTGATAAGAGAAGGGGGTGCTTTTGCAACGTTTTCCTTCCTGACACTTCTGTCTCTGTGAGCTTTAGCTGCTTGGACTCAGGGATACCGAAGGTATGTGAAAGTGACTGGGATGCGAGAATCATGTTGCACAGGGAACAGGGAAGGTCAGCAAATGTTTCCTGTCCTGGCACATCTCTCAGTCTGAACTGCAGCTGCAGATGCTTCACTTCCGCCAAGGACTCTGCCACCTTGAGAGAAGGATGCGCTCTATGGAGTTGAGAAAGAAAGTGCGTCTCACTAGCTTCTTTCCTCTACTTCATAGACAGCAAAGGGGCTATGAAAGGCAGCACTGGCTTTTTGTTCTAGGACTTCTTCTTTACAAGCAGCTGCTGGATGTTTGGAAGGGGGTTTGGGATATGCAAAAATGAGAGGCTAAGATGGTAAGAGGGTAAGATGGAAGTCATCTGGCAAAAGCAGAGCTCACAAAAGGGCCAGCTGAGAAAGCTCTTGCTGCCTACAACTTCAACTGCACCCCTCAAAGCAGCAGCACACATGCTGCTCTCGGCACTTTCCTTCTCAGCTCTACGCACCATCCTAAGCCTTGCCTCTCCCACACTCAGGATCCAAAGACAACGGCACCAGGGACTGCTCACACACTAAAGGCACCAGGACAAAAGGCTCACCAGCTTGGCCTTTGCATTCCCGCTGACAGCTCCACAGCTTGAACCCAGAGAACTGCCTGCTGCCAACAGCCTTTCCAATCACTCTGAGCACCTCATGACAAGGAGTGTGGGGAATGAATCTCCAGCAGCCTCCTGCCCCAGGCTGTCCCCCGGGAGCAGCCCTGCTCCAGGCCGTGACTGCCACCTGCACAGCCAAAGGACCCGGAGCCGGTGTTACACACCACGGCTGTGCCTGGCACAGAGACACCAGTGGCCACACAAGTGGCCATGGCACTGTCCACACACAGTCCCTGCTGCTGCTCCCCCAGCCGCTGGCACCAACTCCCAGCCACCCACTCCTAAAGCCACGGGGCCCACTGGGACACTGCGGGGGCTCGTGGAAGCCAGCGGCCATTGTGACACAGCGGGGCTGCACAGAGCCCACGGTGCTTTGTGACCCGTGGCTCCCAGGAGAGCCTTTGTGATGCTGGGGAACTACAAGGAAGCCTGGCTCCTCTGTGACACCACCACAGAAGCTCAGGGGAGCCCTGGAGACCGTGCTGATGCTATTGAACCTGATGCAACCCTGCCTCCTCTGTGACACCACAGAAGCTCTTGGAGCCCTGGAGACCGTGGTGATGCTATGGAACCTGATGCAACCCTGCCTCCTCTGTGACACCACAGAACCTCTGGGAGCCCTGGAGACCGTGCTGATGCTATGGAACCTGATGCAACCCTGCCTCCACTGTGACACCACAGAAGCTCAGGGAGCCCTGGAGACTGTGGTGATGCTATGGAACCTGATGCAACCCTGCCTCCACTGTGACACCACAGAACCTCTGGGAGCCCTGGAGACCGTGCTGATGCTATGGAACCTGATGCAACCCTGCCTCCACTGTGACACCACAGAAGCTCGGGGAGCTCTGCAGACCGTGGGGATGCTGGCGAAGCTGACGGAACCCTGGGCACCACAGTGACGCTATGGAACCTGGTGGAACCGAGGGGCCACAGTGACACTGTGGGGCCTTTTGGAAGCAACAGGACCCTGGTGGGAAGCCACGGGATGATTAATCCTGCACGAACCTGCTCCAGGTGGGCTCCTCTCTCCCGGCTTCCACAGGTGCTGCTAGGATCCCACTCCGGCACTGGCTTGGCACGGGCTCACGGCTTCCTTTGGCAATGGCTCTGCTCCAGGATGGCATGCTGCAGAGAATGCAGGTAGATTTTGTGCTCACTCCTGGCATGCAGCTGGACAATAAAGCCTGATCCAGCCCCCCCTCAGCATATGTCCGGCTCTGGCATTGGGGCGGGGCAACTTTGGGAGCAGCCCCAGCCCTGCTCCTGCTCCCGGCTGGGCACCCAGCTGCTGGGACACAGGTGTGTCCTGATGCCACCGTCTACTCCTTTGAGAAGGGGAGGACAGAGTGCATCAGGGAGTTTGGTGTGGCTTACATGCGGCAAGGAGAAGGTGCAGCCCCAAACTGGCTTTCACTTCTAGAACCTTTTGCTATTGCGGGAGCAGCTGCTGGAGCTTTTCAACCGAGCTGCAAGAGTGAAAAGTGTGATGGCATGTCTATCTGAGAAGGAAGGTTCGGTGCCGCAGCCTGTTGTGCACAATTTATATGCTGATAAGAGAAGGGGGTGCTTTTGCAACGTTTTCCTTCCTGACACTTCTGTCTCTGTGAGCTTTAGCTGCTTGGACTCAGGGATACCGAAGGTATGTGAAAGTGACTGGGATGCGAGAATCATGTTGCACAGGGAACAGGGAAGGTCAGCAAATGTTTCCTGTCCTGGCACATCTCTCAGTCTGAACTGCAGCTGCAGATGCTTCACTTCCGCCAAGGACTCTGCCACCTTGAGAGAAGGATGCGCTCTATGGAGTTGAGAAAGAAAGTGCGTCTCACTAGCTTCTTTCCTCTACTTCATAGACAGCAAAGGGGCTATGAAAGGCAGCACTGGCTTTTTGTTCTAGGACTTCTTCTTTACAAGCAGCTGCTGGATGTTTGGAAGGGGGTTTGGGATATGCAAAAATGAGAGGCTAAGATGGTAAGAGGGTAAGATGGAAGTCATCTGGCAAAAGCAGAGCTCACAAAAGGGCCAGCTGAGAAAGCTCTTGCTGCCTACAACTTCAACTGCACCCCTCAAAGCAGCAGCACACACGCTGCTCTCGGCACTTTCCTTCTCAGCTCTACGCACCATCCTAAGCCTTGCCTCTCCCACACTCAGGATCCAAAGACAACGGCACCAGGGACTGCTCACACACTAAAGGCACCAGGACAAAAGGCTCACCAGCTTGGCCTTTGCATTCCCGCTGACAGCTCCACAGCTTGAACCCAGAGAACTGCCTGCTGCCAACAGCCTTTCCAATCACTCTGAGCACCTCATGACAAGGAGTGTGGGGAATGAATCTCCAGCAGCCTCCTGCCCCAGGCTGTCCCCCGGGAGCAGCCCTGCTCCAGGCCGTGACTGCCACCTGCACAGCCAAAGGACCCGGAGCCGGTGTTACACACCACGGCTGTGCCTGGCACAGAGACACCAGTGGCCACACAAGTGGCCATGGCACTGTCCACACACAGTCCCTGCTGCTGCTCCCCCAGCCGCTGGCACCAACTCCCAGCCACCCACTCCTAAAGCCACGGGGCCCACTGGGACACTGCGGGGGCTCGTGGAAGCCAGCGGCCATTGTGACACAGCGGGGCTGCACAGAGCCCACGGTGCTTTGTGACCCGTGGCTCCCAGGAGAGCCTTTGTGATGCTGGGGAACTACAAGGAAGCCTGGCTCCTCTGTGACACCACCACAGAAGCTCAGGGGAGCCCTGGAGACCGTGCTGATGCTATTGAACCTGATGCAACCCTGCCTCCTCTGTGACACCACAGAAGCTCTTGGAGCCCTGGAGACCGTGGTGATGCTATGGAACCTGATGCAACCCTGCCTCCTCTGTGACACCACAGAACCTCTGGGAGCCCTGGAGACCGTGCTGATGCTATGGAACCTGATGCAACCCTGCCTCCACTGTGACACCACAGAAGCTCAGGGAGCCCTGGAGACTGTGGTGATGCTATGGAACCTGATGCAACCCTGCCTCCACTGTGACACCACAGAACCTCTGGGAGCCCTGGAGACCGTGCTGATGCTATGGAACCTGATGCAACCCTGCCTCCACTGTGACACCACAGAAGCTCGGGGAGCTCTGCAGACCGTGGGGATGCTGGCGAAGCTGACGGAACCCTGGGCACCACAGTGACGCTATGGAACCTGGTGGAACCGAGGGGCCACAGTGACACTGTGGGGCCTTTTGGAAGCAACAGGACCCTGGTGGGAAGCCACGGGATGATTAATCCTGCACGAACCTGCTCCAGGTGGGCTCCTCTCTCCCGGCTTCCACAGGTGCTGCTAGGATCCCACTCCGGCACTGGCTTGGCACGGGCTCACGGCTTCCTTTGGCAATGGCTCTGCTCCAGGATGGCATGCTGCAGAGAATGCAGGTAGATTTTGTGCTCACTCCTGGCATGCAGCTGGACAATAAAGCCTGATCCAGCCCCCCCTCAGCATATGTCCGGCTCTGGCATTGGGGCGGGGCAACTTTGGGAGCAGCCCCAGCCCTGCTCCTGCTCCCGGCTGGGCACCCAGCTGCTGGGACACAGGTGTGTCCTGATGCCACCGTCTACTCCTTTGAGAAGGGGAGGACAGAGTGCATCAGGGAGTTTGGTGTGGCTTACATGCGGCAAGGAGAAGGTGCAGCCCCAAACTGGCTTTCACTTCTAGAACCTTTTGCTATTGCGGGAGCAGCTGCTGGAGCTTTTCAACCGAGCTGCAAGAGTGAAAAGTGTGATGGCATGTCTATCTGAGAAGGAAGGTTCGGTGCCGCAGCCTGTTGTGCACAATTTATATGCTGATAAGAGAAGGGGGTGCTTTTGCAACGTTTTCCTTCCTGACACTTCTGTCTCTGTGAGCTTTAGCTGCTTGGACTCAGGGATACCGAAGGTATGTGAAAGTGACTGGGATGCGAGAATCATGTTGCACAGGGAACAGGGAAGGTCAGCAAATGTTTCCTGTCCTGGCACATCTCTCAGTCTGAACTGCAGCTGCAGATGCTTCACTTCCGCCAAGGACTCTGCCACCTTGAGAGAAGGATGCGCTCTATGGAGTTGAGAAAGAAAGTGCGTCTCACTAGCTTCTTTCCTCTACTTCATAGACAGCAAAGGGGCTATGAAAGGCAGCACTGGCTTTTTGTTCTAGGACTTCTTCTTTACAAGCAGCTGCTGGATGTTTGGAAGGGGGTTTGGGATATGCAAAAATGAGAGGCTAAGATGGTAAGAGGGTAAGATGGAAGTCATCTGGCAAAAGCAGAGCTCACAAAAGGGCCAGCTGAGAAAGCTCTTGCTGCCTACAACTTCAACTGCACCCCTCAAAGCAGCAGCACACATGCTGCTCTCGGCACTTTCCTTCTCAGCTCTACGCACCATCCTAAGCCTTGCCTCTCCCACACTCAGGATCCAAAGACAACGGCACCAGGGACTGCTCACACACTAAAGGCACCAGGACAAAAGGCTCACCAGCTTGGCCTTTGCATTCCCGCTGACAGCTCCACAGCTTGAACCCAGAGAACTGCCTGCTGCCAACAGCCTTTCCAATCACTCTGAGCACCTCATGACAAGGAGTGTGGGGAATGAATCTCCAGCAGCCTCCTGCCCCAGGCTGTCCCCCGGGAGCAGCCCTGCTCCAGGCCGTGACTGCCACCTGCACAGCCAAAGGACCCGGAGCCGGTGTTACACACCACGGCTGTGCCTGGCACAGAGACACCAGTGGCCACACAAGTGGCCATGGCACTGTCCACACACAGTCCCTGCTGCTGCTCCCCCAGCCGCTGGCACCAACTCCCAGCCACCCACTCCTAAAGCCACGGGGCCCACTGGGACACTGCGGGGGCTCGTGGAAGCCAGCGGCCATTGTGACACAGCGGGGCTGCACAGAGCCCACGGTGCTTTGTGACCCGTGGCTCCCAGGAGAGCCTTTGTGATGCTGGGGAACTACAAGGAAGCCTGGCTCCTCTGTGACACCACCACAGAAGCTCAGGGGAGCCCTGGAGACCGTGCTGATGCTATTGAACCTGATGCAACCCTGCCTCCTCTGTGACACCACAGAAGCTCTTGGAGCCCTGGAGACCGTGCTGATGCTATGGAACCTGATGCAACCCTGCCTCCACTGTGACACCACAGAAGCTCAGGGAGCCCTGGAGACTGTGGTGATGCTATGGAACCTGATGCAACCCTGCCTCCACTGTGACACCACAGAACCTCTGGGAGCCCTGGAGACCGTGCTGATGCTATGGAACCTGATGCAACCCTGCCTCCACTGTGACACCACAGAAGCTCGGGGAGCTCTGCAGACCGTGGGGATGCTGGCGAAGCTGACGGAACCCTGGGCACCACAGTGACGCTATGGAACCTGGTGGAACCGAGGGGCCACAGTGACACTGTGGGGCCTTTTGGAAGCAACAGGACCCTGGTGGGAAGCCACGGGATGATTAATCCTGCACGAACCTGCTCCAGGTGGGCTCCTCTCTCCCGGCTTCCACAGGTGCTGCTAGGATCCCACTCCGGCACTGGCTTGGCACGGGCTCACGGCTTCCTTTGGCAATGGCTCTGCTCCAGGATGGCATGCTGCAGAGAATGCAGGTAGATTTTGTGCTCACTCCTGGCATGCAGCTGGACAATAAAGCCTGATCCAGCCCCCCCTCAGCATATGTCCGGCTCTGGCATTGGGGCGGGGCAACTTTGGGAGCAGCCCCAGCCCTGCTCCTGCTCCCGGCTGGGCACCCAGCTGCTGGGACACAGGTGTGTCCTGATGCCACCGTCTACTCCTTTGAGAAGGGGAGGACAGAGTGCATCAGGGAGTTTGGTGTGGCTTACATGCGGCAAGGAGAAGGTGCAGCCCCAAACTGGCTTTCACTTCTAGAACCTTTTGCTATTGCGGGAGCAGCTGCTGGAGCTTTTCAACCGAGCTGCAAGAGTGAAAAGTGTGATGGCATGTCTATCTGAGAAGGAAGGTTCGGTGCCGCAGCCTGTTGTGCACAATTTATATGCTGATAAGAGAAGGGGGTGCTTTTGCAACGTTTTCCTTCCTGACACTTCTGTCTCTGTGAGCTTTAGCTGCTTGGACTCAGGGATACCGAAGGTATGTGAAAGTGACTGGGATGCGAGAATCATGTTGCACAGGGAACAGGGAAGGTCAGCAAATGTTTCCTGTCCTGGCACATCTCTCAGTCTGAACTGCAGCTGCAGATGCTTCACTTCCGCCAAGGACTCTGCCACCTTGAGAGAAGGATGCGCTCTATGGAGTTGAGAAAGAAAGTGCGTCTCACTAGCTTCTTTCCTCTACTTCATAGACAGCAAAGGGGCTATGAAAGGCAGCACTGGCTTTTTGTTCTAGGACTTCTTCTTTACAAGCAGCTGCTGGATGTTTGGAAGGGGGTTTGGGATATGCAAAAATGAGAGGCTAAGATGGTAAGAGGGTAAGATGGAAGTCATCTGGCAAAAGCAGAGCTCACAAAAGGGCCAGCTGAGAAAGCTCTTGCTGCCTACAACTTCAACTGCACCCCTCAAAGCAGCAGCACACACGCTGCTCTCGGCACTTTCCTTCTCAGCTCTACGCACCATCCTAAGCCTTGCCTCTCCCACACTCAGGATCCAAAGACAACGGCACCAGGGACTGCTCACACACTAAAGGCACCAGGACAAAAGGCTCACCAGCTTGGCCTTTGCATTCCCGCTGACAGCTCCACAGCTTGAACCCAGAGAACTGCCTGCTGCCAACAGCCTTTCCAATCACTCTGAGCACCTCATGACAAGGAGTGTGGGGAATGAATCTCCAGCAGCCTCCTGCCCCAGGCTGTCCCCCGGGAGCAGCCCTGCTCCAGGCCGTGACTGCCACCTGCACAGCCAAAGGACCCGGAGCCGGTGTTACACACCACGGCTGTGCCTGGCACAGAGACACCAGTGGCCACACAAGTGGCCATGGCACTGTCCACACACAGTCCCTGCTGCTGCTCCCCCAGCCGCTGGCACCAACTCCCAGCCACCCACTCCTAAAGCCACGGGGCCCACTGGGACACTGCGGGGGCTCGTGGAAGCCAGCGGCCATTGTGACACAGCGGGGCTGCACAGAGCCCACGGTGCTTTGTGACCCGTGGCTCCCAGGAGAGCCTTTGTGATGCTGGGGAACTACAAGGAAGCCTGGCTCCTCTGTGACACCACCACAGAAGCTCAGGGGAGCCCTGGAGACCGTGCTGATGCTATTGAACCTGATGCAACCCTGCCTCCTCTGTGACACCACAGAAGCTCTTGGAGCCCTGGAGACCGTGGTGATGCTATGGAACCTGATGCAACCCTGCCTCCTCTGTGACACCACAGAACCTCTGGGAGCCCTGGAGACCGTGCTGATGCTATGGAACCTGATGCAACCCTGCCTCCACTGTGACACCACAGAAGCTCGGGGAGCTCTGCAGACCGTGGGGATGCTGGCGAAGCTGACGGAACCCTGGGCACCACAGTGACGCTATGGAACCTGGTGGAACCGAGGGGCCACAGTGACACTGTGGGGCCTTTTGGAAGCAACAGGACCCTGGTGGGAAGCCACGGGATGATTAATCCTGCACGAACCTGCTCCAGGTGGGCTCCTCTCTCCCGGCTTCCACAGGTGCTGCTAGGATCCCACTCCGGCACTGGCTTGGCACGGGCTCACGGCTTCCTTTGGCAATGGCTCTGCTCCAGGATGGCATGCTGCAGAGAATGCAGGTAGATTTTGTGCTCACTCCTGGCATGCAGCTGGACAATAAAGCCTGATCCAGCCCCCCCTCAGCATATGTCCGGCTCTGGCATTGGGGCGGGGCAACTTTGGGAGCAGCCCCAGCCCTGCTCCTGCTCCCGGCTGGGCACCCAGCTGCTGGGACACAGGTGTGTCCTGATGCCACCGTCTACTCCTTTGAGAAGGGGAGGACAGAGTGCATCAGGGAGTTTGGTGTGGCTTACATGCGGCAAGGAGAAGGTGCAGCCCCAAACTGGCTTTCACTTCTAGAACCTTTTGCTATTGCGGGAGCAGCTGCTGGAGCTTTTCAACCGAGCTGCAAGAGTGAAAAGTGTGATGGCATGTCTATCTGAGAAGGAAGGTTCGGTGCCGCAGCCTGTTGTGCACAATTTATATGCTGATAAGAGAAGGGGGTGCTTTTGCAACGTTTTCCTTCCTGACACTTCTGTCTCTGTGAGCTTTAGCTGCTTGGACTCAGGGATACCGAAGGTATGTGAAAGTGACTGGGATGCGAGAATCATGTTGCACAGGGAACAGGGAAGGTCAGCAAATGTTTCCTGTCCTGGCACATCTCTCAGTCTGAACTGCAGCTGCAGATGCTTCACTTCCGCCAAGGACTCTGCCACCTTGAGAGAAGGATGCGCTCTACGGAGTTGAGAAAGAAAGTGCGTCTCACTAGCTTCTTTCCTCTACTTCATAGACAGCAAAGGGGCTATGAAAGGCAGCACTGGCTTTTTGTTCTAGGACTTCTTCTTTACAAGCAGCTGCTGGATGTTTGGAAGGGGGTTTGGGATATGCAAAAATGAGAGGCTAAGATGGTAAGAGGGTAAGATGGAAGTCATCTGGCAAAAGCAGAGCTCACAAAAGGGCCAGCTGAGAAAGCTCTTGCTGCCTACAACTTCAACTGCACCCCTCAAAGCAGCAGCACACACGCTGCTCTCGGCACTTTCCTTCTCAGCTCTACGCACCATCCTAAGCCTTGCCTCTCCCACACTCAGGATCCAAAGACAACGGCACCAGGGACTGCTCACACACTAAAGGCACCAGGACAAAAGGCTCACCAGCTTGGCCTTTGCATTCCCGCTGACAGCTCCACAGCTTGAACCCAGAGAACTGCCTGCTGCCAACAGCCTTTCCAATCACTCTGAGCACCTCATGACAAGGAGTGTGGGGAATGAATCTCCAGCAGCCTCCTGCCCCAGGCTGTCCCCCGGGAGCAGCCCTGCTCCAGGCCGTGACTGCCACCTGCACAGCCAAAGGACCCGGAGCCGGTGTTACACACCACGGCTGTGCCTGGCACAGAGACACCAGTGGCCACACAAGTGGCCATGGCACTGTCCACACACAGTCCCTGCTGCTGCTCCCCCAGCCGCTGGCACCAACTCCCAGCCACCCACTCCTAAAGCCACGGGGCCCACTGGGACACTGCGGGGGCTCGTGGAAGCCAGCGGCCATTGTGACACAGCGGGGCTGCACAGAGCCCACGGTGCTTTGTGACCCGTGGCTCCCAGGAGAGCCTTTGTGATGCTGGGGAACTACAAGGAAGCCTGGCTCCTCTGTGACACCACCACAGAAGCTCAGGGGAGCCCTGGAGACCGTGCTGATGCTATTGAACCTGATGCAACCCTGCCTCCTCTGTGACACCACAGAACCTCTGGGAGCCCTGGAGACCGTGCTGATGCTATGGAACCTGATGCAACCCTGCCTCCACTGTGACACCACAGAAGCTCAGGGAGCCCTGGAGACTGTGGTGATGCTATGGAACCTGATGCAACCCTGCCTCCACTGTGACACCACAGAACCTCTGGGAGCCCTGGAGACCGTGCTGATGCTATGGAACCTGATGCAACCCTGCCTCCACTGTGACACCACAGAAGCTCGGGGAGCTCTGCAGACCGTGGGGATGCTGGCGAAGCTGACGGAACCCTGGGCACCACAGTGACGCTATGGAACCTGGTGGAACCGAGGGGCCACAGTGACACTGTGGGGCCTTTTGGAAGCAACAGGACCCTGGTGGGAAGCCACGGGATGATTAATCCTGCACGAACCTGCTCCAGGTGGGCTCCTCTCTCCCGGCTTCCACAGGTGCTGCTAGGATCCCACTCCGGCACTGGCTTGGCACGGGCTCACGGCTTCCTTTGGCAATGGCTCTGCTCCAGGATGGCATGCTGCAGAGAATGCAGGTAGATTTTGTGCTCACTCCTGGCATGCAGCTGGACAATAAAGCCTGATCCAGCCCCCCCTCAGCATATGTCCGGCTCTGGCATTGGGGCGGGGCAACTTTGGGAGCAGCCCCAGCCCTGCTCCTGCTCCCGGCTGGGCACCCAGCTGCTGGGACACAGGTGTGTCCTGATGCCACCGTCTACTCCTTTGAGAAGGGGAGGACAGAGTGCATCAGGGAGTTTGGTGTGGCTTACATGCGGCAAGGAGAAGGTGCAGCCCCAAACTGGCTTTCACTTCTAGAACCTTTTGCTATTGCGGGAGCAGCTGCTGGAGCTTTTCAACCGAGCTGCAAGAGTGAAAAGTGTGATGGCATGTCTATCTGAGAAGGAAGGTTCGGTGCCGCAGCCTGTTGTGCACAATTTATATGCTGATAAGAGAAGGGGGTGCTTTTGCAACGTTTTCCTTCCTGACACTTCTGTCTCTGTGAGCTTTAGCTGCTTGGACTCAGGGATACCGAAGGTATGTGAAAGTGACTGGGATGCGAGAATCATGTTGCACAGGGAACAGGGAAGGTCAGCAAATGTTTCCTGTCCTGGCACATCTCTCAGTCTGAACTGCAGCTGCAGATGCTTCACTTCCGCCAAGGACTCTGCCACCTTGAGAGAAGGATGCGCTCTATGGAGTTGAGAAAGAAAGTGCGTCTCACTAGCTTCTTTCCTCTACTTCATAGACAGCAAAGGGGCTATGAAAGGCAGCACTGGCTTTTTGTTCTAGGACTTCTTCTTTACAAGCAGCTGCTGGATGTTTGGAAGGGGGTTTGGGATATGCAAAAATGAGAGGCTAAGATGGTAAGAGGGTAAGATGGAAGTCATCTGGCAAAAGCAGAGCTCACAAAAGGGCCAGCTGAGAAAGCTCTTGCTGCCTACAACTTCAACTGCACCCCTCAAAGCAGCAGCACACATGCTGCTCTCGGCACTTTCCTTCTCAGCTCTACGCACCATCCTAAGCCTTGCCTCTCCCACACTCAGGATCCAAAGACAACGGCACCAGGGACTGCTCACACACTAAAGGCACCAGGACAAAAGGCTCACCAGCTTGGCCTTTGCATTCCCGCTGACAGCTCCACAGCTTGAACCCAGAGAACTGCCTGCTGCCAACAGCCTTTCCAATCACTCTGAGCACCTCATGACAAGGAGTGTGGGGAATGAATCTCCAGCAGCCTCCTGCCCCAGGCTGTCCCCCGGGAGCAGCCCTGCTCCAGGCCGTGACTGCCACCTGCACAGCCAAAGGACCCGGAGCCGGTGTTACACACCACGGCTGTGCCTGGCACAGAGACACCAGTGGCCACACAAGTGGCCATGGCACTGTCCACACACAGTCCCTGCTGCTGCTCCCCCAGCCGCTGGCACCAACTCCCAGCCACCCACTCCTAAAGCCACGGGGCCCACTGGGACACTGCGGGGGCTCGTGGAAGCCAGCGGCCATTGTGACACAGCGGGGCTGCACAGAGCCCACGGTGCTTTGTGACCCATGGCTCCCAGGAGAGCCTTTGTGATGCTGGGGAACTACAAGGAAGCCTGGCTCCTCTGTGACACCACCACAGAAGCTCAGGGGAGCCCTGGAGACCGTGCTGATGCTATTGAACCTGATGCAACCCTGCCTCCTCTGTGACACCACAGAAGCTCTTGGAGCCCTGGAGACCGTGCTGATGCTATGGAACCTGATGCAACCCTGCCTCCTCTGTGACACCACAGAACCTCTGGGAGCCCTGGAGACCGTGCTGATGCTATGGAACCTGATGCAACCCTGCCTCCACTGTGACACCACAGAAGCTCAGGGAGCCCTGGAGACTGTGGTGATGCTATGGAACCTGATGCAACCCTGCCTCCACTGTGACACCACAGAAGCTCAGGGAGCCCTGGAGACTGTGGTGATGCTATGGAACCTGATGCAACCCTGCCTCCACTGTGACACCACAGAACCTCTGGGAGCCCTGGAGACCGTGCTGATGCTATGGAACCTGATGCAACCCTGCCTCCACTGTGACACCACAGAAGCTCGGGGAGCTCTGCAGACCGTGGGGATGCTGGCGAAGCTGACGGAACCCTGGGCACCACAGTGACGCTATGGAACCTGGTGGAACCGAGGGGCCACAGTGACACTGTGGGGCCTTTTGGAAGCAACAGGACCCTGGTGGGAAGCCACGGGATGATTAATCCTGCACGAACCTGCTCCAGGTGGGCTCCTCTCTCCCGGCTTCCACAGGTGCTGCTAGGATCCCACTCCGGCACTGGCTTGGCACGGGCTCACGGCTTCCTTTGGCAATGGCTCTGCTCCAGGATGGCATGCTGCAGAGAATGCAGGTAGATTTTGTGCTCACTCCTGGCATGCAGCTGGACAATAAAGCCTGATCCAGCCCCCCCTCAGCATATGTCCGGCTCTGGCATTGGGGCGGGGCAACTTTGGGAGCAGCCCCAGCCCTGCTCCTGCTCCCGGCTGGGCACCCAGCTGCTGGGACACAGGTGTGTCCTGATGCCACCGTCTACTCCTTTGAGAAGGGGAGGACAGAGTGCATCAGGGAGTTTGGTGTGGCTTACATGCGGCAAGGAGAAGGTGCAGCCCCAAACTGGCTTTCACTTCTAGAACCTTTTGCTATTGCGGGAGCAGCTGCTGGAGCTTTTCAACCGAGCTGCAAGAGTGAAAAGTGTGATGGCATGTCTATCTGAGAAGGAAGGTTCGGTGCCGCAGCCTGTTGTGCACAATTTATATGCTGATAAGAGAAGGGGGTGCTTTTGCAACGTTTTCCTTCCTGACACTTCTGTCTCTGTGAGCTTTAGCTGCTTGGACTCAGGGATACCGAAGGTATGTGAAAGTGACTGGGATGCGAGAATCATGTTGCACAGGGAACAGGGAAGGTCAGCAAATGTTTCCTGTCCTGGCACATCTCTCAGTCTGAACTGCAGCTGCAGATGCTTCACTTCCGCCAAGGACTCTGCCACCTTGAGAGAAGGATGCGCTCTACGGAGTTGAGAAAGAAAGTGCGTCTCACTAGCTTCTTTCCTCTACTTCATAGACAGCAAAGGGGCTATGAAAGGCAGCACTGGCTTTTTGTTCTAGGACTTCTTCTTTACAAGCAGCTGCTGGATGTTTGGAAGGGGGTTTGGGATATGCAAAAATGAGAGGCTAAGATGGTAAGAGGGTAAGATGGAAGTCATCTGGCAAAAGCAGAGCTCACAAAAGGGCCAGCTGAGAAAGCTCTTGCTGCCTACAACTTCAACTGCACCCCTCAAAGCAGCAGCACACACGCTGCTCTCGGCACTTTCCTTCTCAGCTCTACGCACCATCCTAAGCCTTGCCTCTCCCACACTCAGGATCCAAAGACAACGGCACCAGGGACTGCTCACACACTAAAGGCACCAGGACAAAAGGCTCACCAGCTTGGCCTTTGCATTCCCGCTGACAGCTCCACAGCTTGAACCCAGAGAACTGCCTGCTGCCAACAGCCTTTCCAATCACTCTGAGCACCTCATGACAAGGAGTGTGGGGAATGAATCTCCAGCAGCCTCCTGCCCCAGGCTGTCCCCCGGGAGCAGCCCTGCTCCAGGCCGTGACTGCCACCTGCACAGCCAAAGGACCCGGAGCCGGTGTTACACACCACGGCTGTGCCTGGCACAGAGACACCAGTGGCCACACAAGTGGCCATGGCACTGTCCACACACAGTCCCTGCTGCTGCTCCCCCAGCCGCTGGCACCAACTCCCAGCCACCCACTCCTAAAGCCACGGGGCCCACTGGGACACTGCGGGGGCTCGTGGAAGCCAGCGGCCATTGTGACACAGCGGGGCTGCACAGAGCCCACGGTGCTTTGTGACCCGTGGCTCCCAGGAGAGCCTTTGTGATGCTGGGGAACTACAAGGAAGCCTGGCTCCTCTGTGACACCACCACAGAAGCTCAGGGGAGCCCTGGAGACCGTGCTGATGCTATTGAACCTGATGCAACCCTGCCTCCTCTGTGACACCACAGAACCTCTGGGAGCCCTGGAGACCGTGCTGATGCTATGGAACCTGATGCAACCCTGCCTCCACTGTGACACCACAGAAGCTCAGGGAGCCCTGGAGACTGTGGTGATGCTATGGAACCTGATGCAACCCTGCCTCCACTGTGACACCACAGAACCTCTGGGAGCCCTGGAGACCGTGCTGATGCTATGGAACCTGATGCAACCCTGCCTCCACTGTGACACCACAGAAGCTCGGGGAGCTCTGCAGACCGTGGGGATGCTGGCGAAGCTGACGGAACCCTGGGCACCACAGTGACGCTATGGAACCTGGTGGAACCGAGGGGCCACAGTGACACTGTGGGGCCTTTTGGAAGCAACAGGACCCTGGTGGGAAGCCACGGGATGATTAATCCTGCACGAACCTGCTCCAGGTGGGCTCCTCTCTCCCGGCTTCCACAGGTGCTGCTAGGATCCCACTCCGGCACTGGCTTGGCACGGGCTCACGGCTTCCTTTGGCAATGGCTCTGCTCCAGGATGGCATGCTGCAGAGAATGCAGGTAGATTTTGTGCTCACTCCTGGCATGCAGCTGGACAATAAAGCCTGATCCAGCCCCCCCTCAGCATATGTCCGGCTCTGGCATTGGGGCGGGGCAACTTTGGGAGCAGCCCCAGCCCTGCTCCTGCTCCCGGCTGGGCACCCAGCTGCTGGGACACAGGTGTGTCCTGATGCCACCGTCTACTCCTTTGAGAAGGGGAGGACAGAGTGCATCAGGGAGTTTGGTGTGGCTTACATGCGGCAAGGAGAAGGTGCAGCCCCAAACTGGCTTTCACTTCTAGAACCTTTTGCTATTGCGGGAGCAGCTGCTGGAGCTTTTCAACCGAGCTGCAAGAGTGAAAAGTGTGATGGCATGTCTATCTGAGAAGGAAGGTTCGGTGCCGCAGCCTGTTGTGCACAATTTATATGCTGATAAGAGAAGGGGGTGCTTTTGCAACGTTTTCCTTCCTGACACTTCTGTCTCTGTGAGCTTTAGCTGCTTGGACTCAGGGATACCGAAGGTATGTGAAAGTGACTGGGATGCGAGAATCATGTTGCACAGGGAACAGGGAAGGTCAGCAAATGTTTCCTGTCCTGGCACATCTCTCAGTCTGAACTGCAGCTGCAGATGCTTCACTTCCGCCAAGGACTCTGCCACCTTGAGAGAAGGATGCGCTCTATGGAGTTGAGAAAGAAAGTGCGTCTCACTAGCTTCTTTCCTCTACTTCATAGACAGCAAAGGGGCTATGAAAGGCAGCACTGGCTTTTTGTTCTAGGACTTCTTCTTTACAAGCAGCTGCTGGATGTTTGGAAGGGGGTTTGGGATATGCAAAAATGAGAGGCTAAGATGGTAAGAGGGTAAGATGGAAGTCATCTGGCAAAAGCAGAGCTCACAAAAGGGCCAGCTGAGAAAGCTCTTGCTGCCTACAACTTCAACTGCACCCCTCAAAGCAGCAGCACACATGCTGCTCTCGGCACTTTCCTTCTCAGCTCTACGCACCATCCTAAGCCTTGCCTCTCCCACACTCAGGATCCAAAGACAACGGCACCAGGGACTGCTCACACACTAAAGGCACCAGGACAAAAGGCTCACCAGCTTGGCCTTTGCATTCCCGCTGACAGCTCCACAGCTTGAACCCAGAGAACTGCCTGCTGCCAACAGCCTTTCCAATCACTCTGAGCACCTCATGACAAGGAGTGTGGGGAATGAATCTCCAGCAGCCTCCTGCCCAAGGCTGTCCCCCGGGAGCAGCCCTGCTCCAGGCCGTGACTGCCACCTGCACAGCCAAAGGACCCGGAGCCGGTGTTACACACCACGGCTGTGCCTGGCACAGAGACACCAGTGGCCACACAAGTGGCCATGGCACTGTCCACACACAGTCCCTGCTGCTGCTCCCCCAGCCGCTGGCACCAACTCCCAGCCACCCACTCCTAAAGCCACGGGGCCCACTGGGACACTGCGGGGGCTCGTGGAAGCCAGCGGCCATTGTGACACAGCGGGGCTGCACAGAGCCCACGGTGCTTTGTGACCCGTGGCTCCCAGGAGAGCCTTTGTGATGCTGGGGAACTACAAGGAAGCCTGGCTCCTCTGTGACACCACCACAGAAGCTCAGGGGAGCCCTGGAGACCGTGCTGATGCTATTGAACCTGATGCAACCCTGCCTCCTCTGTGACACCACAGAAGCTCTTGGAGCCCTGGAGACCGTGGTGATGCTATGGAACCTGATGCAACCCTGCCTCCTCTGTGACACCACAGAACCTCTGGGAGCCCTGGAGACCGTGCTGATGCTATGGAACCTGATGCAACCCTGCCTCCACTGTGACACCACAGAAGCTCAGGGAGCCCTGGAGACTGTGGTGATGCTATGGAACCTGATGCAACCCTGCCTCCACTGTGACACCACAGAACCTCTGGGAGCCCTGGAGACCGTGCTGATGCTATGGAACCTGATGCAACCCTGCCTCCACTGTGACACCACAGAAGCTCGGGGAGCTCTGCAGACCGTGGGGATGCTGGCGAAGCTGACGGAACCCTGGGCACCACAGTGACGCTATGGAACCTGGTGGAACCGAGGGGCCACAGTGACACTGTGGGGCCTTTTGGAAGCAACAGGACCCTGGTGGGAAGCCACGGGATGATTAATCCTGCACGAACCTGCTCCAGGTGGGCTCCTCTCTCCCGGCTTCCACAGGTGCTGCTAGGATCCCACTCCGGCACTGGCTTGGCACGGGCTCACGGCTTCCTTTGGCAATGGCTCTGCTCCAGGATGGCATGCTGCAGAGAATGCAGGTAGATTTTGTGCTCACTCCTGGCATGCAGCTGGACAATAAAGCCTGATCCAGCCCCCCCTCAGCATATGTCCGGCTCTGGCATTGGGGCGGGGCAACTTTGGGAGCAGCCCCAGCCCTGCTCCTGCTCCCGGCTGGGCACCCAGCTGCTGGGACACAGGTGTGTCCTGATGCCACCGTCTACTCCTTTGAGAAGGGGAGGACAGAGTGCATCAGGGAGTTTGGTGTGGCTTACATGCGGCAAGGAGAAGGTGCAGCCCCAAACTGGCTTTCACTTCTAGAACCTTTTGCTATTGCGGGAGCAGCTGCTGGAGCTTTTCAACCGAGCTGCAAGAGTGAAAAGTGTGATGGCATGTCTATCTGAGAAGGAAGGTTCGGTGCCGCAGCCTGTTGTGCACAATTTATATGCTGATAAGAGAAGGGGGTGCTTTTGCAACGTTTTCCTTCCTGACACTTCTGTCTCTGTGAGCTTTAGCTGCTTGGACTCAGGGATACCGAAGGTATGTGAAAGTGACTGGGATGCGAGAATCATGTTGCACAGGGAACAGGGAAGGTCAGCAAATGTTTCCTGTCCTGGCACATCTCTCAGTCTGAACTGCAGCTGCAGATGCTTCACTTCCGCCAAGGACTCTGCCACCTTGAGAGAAGGATGCGCTCTATGGAGTTGAGAAAGAAAGTGCGTCTCACTAGCTTCTTTCCTCTACTTCATAGACAGCAAAGGGGCTATGAAAGGCAGCACTGGCTTTTTGTTCTAGGACTTCTTCTTTACAAGCAGCTGCTGGATGTTTGGAAGGGGGTTTGGGATATGCAAAAATGAGAGGCTAAGATGGTAAGAGGGTAAGATGGAAGTCATCTGGCAAAAGCAGAGCTCACAAAAGGGCCAGCTGAGAAAGCTCTTGCTGCCTACAACTTCAACTGCACCCCTCAAAGCAGCAGCACACACGCTGCTCTCGGCACTTTCCTTCTCAGCTCTACGCACCATCCTAAGCCTTGCCTCTCCCACACTCAGGATCCAAAGACAACGGCACCAGGGACTGCTCACACACTAAAGGCACCAGGACAAAAGGCTCACCAGCTTGGCCTTTGCATTCCCGCTGACAGCTCCACAGCTTGAACCCAGAGAACTGCCTGCTGCCAACAGCCTTTCCAATCACTCTGAGCACCTCATGACAAGGAGTGTGGGGAATGAATCTCCAGCAGCCTCCTGCCCCAGGCTGTCCCCCGGGAGCAGCCCTGCTCCAGGCCGTGACTGCCACCTGCACAGCCAAAGGACCCAGAGCCGGTGTTACACACCACGGCTGTGCCTGGCACAGAGACACCAGTGGCCACACAAGTGGCCATGGCACTGTCCACACACAGTCCCTGCTGCTGCTCCCCCAGCCGCTGGCACCAACTCCCAGCCACCCACTCCTAAAGCCACGGGGCCCACTGGGACACTGCGGGGGCTCGTGGAAGCCAGCGGCCATTGTGACACAGCGGGGCTGCACAGAGCCCACGGTGCTTTGTGACCCGTGGCTCCCAGGAGAGCCTTTGTGATGCTGGGGAACTACAAGGAAGCCTGCCTCCTCTGTGACACCACCACAGAAGCTCAGGGGAGCCCTGGAGACCGTGCTGATGCTATTGAACCTGATGCAACCCTGCCTCCTCTGTGACACCACAGAAGCTCTTGGAGCCCTGGAGACCGTGCTGATGCTATGGAACCTGATGCAACCCTGCCTCCTCTGTGACACCACAGAACCTCTGGGAGCCCTGGAGACCGTGCTGATGCTATGGAACCTGATGCAACCCTGCCTCCACTGTGACACCACAGAAGCTCAGGGAGCCCTGGAGACTGTGGTGATGCTATGGAACCTGATGCAACCCTGCCTCCACTGTGACACCACAGAACCTCTGGGAGCCCTGGAGACCGTGCTGATGCTATGGAACCTGATGCAACCCTGCCTCCACTGTGACACCACAGAAGCTCGGGGAGCTCTGCAGACCGTGGGGATGCTGGCGAAGCTGACGGAACCCTGGGCACCACAGTGACGCTATGGAACCTGGTGGAACCGAGGGGCCACAGTGACACTGTGGGGCCTTTTGGAAGCAACAGGACCCTGGTGGGAAGCCACGGGATGATTAATCCTGCACGAACCTGCTCCAGGTGGGCTCCTCTCTCCCGGCTTCCACAGGTGCTGCTAGGATCCCACTCCGGCACTGGCTTGGCACGGGCTCACGGCTTCCTTTGGCAATGGCTCTGCTCCAGGATGGCATGCTGCAGAGAATGCAGGTAGATTTTGTGCTCACTCCTGGCATGCAGCTGGACAATAAAGCCTGATCCAGCCCCCCCTCAGCATATGTCCGGCTCTGGCATTGGGGCGGGGCAACTTTGGGAGCAGCCCCAGCCCTGCTCCTGCTCCCGGCTGGGCACCCAGCTGCTGGGACACAGGTGTGTCCTGATGCCACCGTCTACTCCTTTGAGAAGGGGAGGACAGAGTGCATCAGGGAGTTTGGTGTGGCTTACATGCGGCAAGGAGAAGGTGCAGCCCCAAACTGGCTTTCACTTCTAGAACCTTTTGCTATTGCGGGAGCAGCTGCTGGAGCTTTTCAACCGAGCTGCAAGAGTGAAAAGTGTGATGGCATGTCTATCTGAGAAGGAAGGTTCGGTGCCGCAGCCTGTTGTGCACAATTTATATGCTGATAAGAGAAGGGGGTGCTTTTGCAACGTTTTCCTTCCTGACACTTCTGTCTCTGTGAGCTTTAGCTGCTTGGACTCAGGGATACCGAAGGTATGTGAAAGTGACTGGGATGCGAGAATCATGTTGCACAGGGAACAGGGAAGGTCAGCAAATGTTTCCTGTCCTGGCACATCTCTCAGTCTGAACTGCAGCTGCAGATGCTTCACTTCCGCCAAGGACTCTGCCACCTTGAGAGAAGGATGCGCTCTATGGAGTTGAGAAAGAAAGTGCGTCTCACTAGCTTCTTTCCTCTACTTCATAGACAGCAAAGGGGCTATGAAAGGCAGCACTGGCTTTTTGTTCTAGGACTTCTTCTTTACAAGCAGCTGCTGGATGTTTGGAAGGGGGTTTGGGATATGCAAAAATGAGAGGCTAAGATGGTAAGAGGGTAAGATGGAAGTCATCTGGCAAAAGCAGAGCTCACAAAAGGGCCAGCTGAGAAAGCTCTTGCTGCCTACAACTTCAACTGCACCCCTCAAAGCAGCAGCACACACGCTGCTCTCGGCACTTTCCTTCTCAGCTCTACGCACCATCCTAAGCCTTGCCTCTCCCACACTCAGGATCCAAAGACAACGGCACCAGGGACTGCTCACACACTAAAGGCACCAGGACAAAAGGCTCACCAGCTTGGCCTTTGCATTCCCGCTGACAGCTCCACAGCTTGAACCCAGAGAACTGCCTGCTGCCAACAGCCTTTCCAATCACTCTGAGCACCTCATGACAAGGAGTGTGGGGAATGAATCTCCAGCAGCCTCCTGCCCCAGGCTGTCCCCCGGGAGCAGCCCTGCTCCAGGCCGTGACTGCCACCTGCACAGCCAAAGGACCCGGAGCCGGTGTTACACACCACGGCTGTGCCTGGCACAGAGACACCAGTGGCCACACAAGTGGCCATGGCACTGTCCACACACAGTCCCTGCTGCTGCTCCCCCAGCCGCTGGCACCAACTCCCAGCCACCCACTCCTAAAGCCACGGGGCCCACTGGGACACTGCGGGGGCTCGTGGAAGCCAGCGGCCATTGTGACACAGCGGGGCTGCACAGAGCCCACGGTGCTTTGTGACCCGTGGCTCCCAGGAGAGCCTTTGTGATGCTGGGGAACTACAAGGAAGCCTGGCTCCTCTGTGACACCACCACAGAAGCTCAGGGGAGCCCTGGAGACCGTGCTGATGCTATTGAACCTGATGCAACCCTGCCTCCTCTGTGACACCACAGAAGCTCTTGGAGCCCTGGAGACCGTGGTGATGCTATGGAACCTGATGCAACCCTGCCTCCTCTGTGACACCACAGAACCTCTGGGAGCCCTGGAGACCGTGCTGATGCTATGGAACCTGATGCAACCCTGCCTCCACTGTGACACCACAGAAGCTCAGGGAGCCCTGGAGACTGTGGTGATGCTATGGAACCTGATGCAACCCTGCCTCCACTGTGACACCACAGAACCTCTGGGAGCCCTGGAGACCGTGCTGATGCTATGGAACCTGATGCAACCCTGCCTCCACTGTGACACCACAGAAGCTCGGGGAGCTCTGCAGACCGTGGGGATGCTGGCGAAGCTGACGGAACCCTGGGCACCACAGTGACGCTATGGAACCTGGTGGAACCGAGGGGCCACAGTGACACTGTGGGGCCTTTTGGAAGCAACAGGACCCTGGTGGGAAGCCACGGGATGATTAATCCTGCACGAACCTGCTCCAGGTGGGCTCCTCTCTCCCGGCTTCCACAGGTGCTGCTAGGATCCCACTCCGGCACTGGCTTGGCACGGGCTCACGGCTTCCTTTGGCAATGGCTCTGCTCCAGGATGGCATGCTGCAGAGAATGCAGGTAGATTTTGTGCTCACTCCTGGCATGCAGCTGGACAATAAAGCCTGATCCAGCCCCCCCTCAGCATATGTCCGGCTCTGGCATTGGGGCGGGGCAACTTTGGGAGCAGCCCCAGCCCTGCTCCTGCTCCCGGCTGGGCACCCAGCTGCTGGGACACAGGTGTGTCCTGATGCCACCGTCTACTCCTTTGAGAAGGGGAGGACAGAGTGCATCAGGGAGTTTGGTGTGGCTTACATGCGGCAAGGAGAAGGTGCAGCCCCAAACTGGCTTTCACTTCTAGAACCTTTTGCTCTTGCGGGAGCAGCTGCTGGAGCTTTTCAACCGAGCTGCAAGAGTGAAAAGTGTGATGGCATGTCTATCTGAGAAGGAAGGTTCGGTGCCGCAGCCTGTTGTGCACAATTTATATGCTGATAAGAGAAGGGGGTGCTTTTGGAACGTTTTCCTTCCTGACACTTCTGTCTCTGTGAGCTTTAGCTGCTTGGACTCAGGGATACCGAAGGTATGTGAAAGTGACTGGGATGCGAGAATCATGTTGCACAGGGAACAGGGAAGGTCAGCAAATGTTTCCTGTCCTGGCACATCTCTCAGTCTGAACTGCAGCTGCAGATGCTTCACTTCCGCCAAGGACTCTGCCACCTTGAGAGAAGGATGCGCTCTATGGAGTTGAGAAAGAAAGTGCGTCTCACTAGCTTCTTTCCTCTACTTCATAGACAGCAAAGGGGCTATGAAAGGCAGCACTGGCTTTTTGTTCTAGGACTTCTTCTTTACAAGCAGCTGCTGGATGTTTGGAAGGGGGTTTGGGATATGCAAAAATGAGAGGCTAAGATGGTAAGAGGGTAAGATGGAAGTCATCTGGCAAAAGCAGAGCTCACAAAAGGGCCAGCTGAGAAAGCTCTTGCTGCCTACAACTTCAACTGCACCCCTCAAAGCAGCAGCACACACGCTGCTCTCGGCACTTTCCTTCTCAGCTCTACGCACCATCCTAAGCCTTGCCTCTCCCACACTCAGGATCCAAAGACAACGGCACCAGGGACTGCTCACACACTAAAGGCACCAGGACAAAAGGCTCACCAGCTTGGCCTTTGCATTCCCGCTGACAGCTCCACAGCTTGAACCCAGAGAACTGCCTGCTGCCAACAGCCTTTCCAATCACTCTGAGCACCTCATGACAAGGAGTGTGGGGAATGAATCTCCAGCAGCCTCCTGCCCCAGGCTGTCCCCCGGGAGCAGCCCTGCTCCAGGCCGTGACTGCCACCTGCACAGCCAAAGGACCCGGAGCCGGTGTTACACACCACGGCTGTGCCTGGCACAGAGACACCAGTGGCCACACAAGTGGCCATGGCACTGTCCACACACAGTCCCTGCTGCTGCTCCCCCAGCCGCTGGCACCAACTCCCAGCCACCCACTCCTAAAGCCACGGGGCCCACTGGGACACTGCGGGGGCTCGTGGAAGCCAGCGGCCATTGTGACACAGCGGGGCTGCACAGAGCCCACGGTGCTTTGTGACCCGTGGCTCCCAGGAGAGCCTTTGTGATGCTGGGGAACTACAAGGAAGCCTGGCTCCTCTGTGACACCACCACAGAAGCTCAGGGGAGCCCTGGAGACCGTGCTGATGCTATTGAACCTGATGCAACCCTGCCTCCTCTGTGACACCACAGAAGCTCTTGGAGCCCTGGAGACCGTGGTGATGCTATGGAACCTGATGCAACCCTGCCTCCTCTGTGACACCACAGAACCTCTGGGAGCCCTGGAGACCGTGCTGATGCTATGGAACCTGATGCAACCCTGCCTCCACTGTGACACCACAGAAGCTCAGGGAGCCCTGGAGACTGTGGTGATGCTATGGAACCTGATGCAACCCTGCCTCCACTTCGACACCACAGAACCTCTGGGAGCCCTGGAGACCGTGCTGATGCTATGGAACCTGATGCAACCCTGCCTCCACTGTGACACCACAGAAGCTCGGGGAGCTCTGCAGACCGTGGGGATGCTGGCGAAGCTGACGGAACCCTGGGCACCACAGTGACGCTATGGAACCTGGTGGAACCGAGGGGCCACAGTGACACTGTGGGGCCTTTTGGAAGCAACAGGACCCTGGTGGGAAGCCACGGGATGATTAATCCTGCACGAACCTGCTCCAGGTGGGCTCCTCTCTCCCGGCTTCCACAGGTGCTGCTAGGATCCCACTCCGGCACTGGCTTGGCACGGGCTCACGGCTTCCTTTGGCAATGGCTCTGCTCCAGGATGGCATGCTGCAGAGAATGCAGGTAGATTTTGTGCTCACTCCTGGCATGCAGCTGGACAATAAAGCCTGATCCAGCCCCCCCTCAGCATATGTCCGGCTCTGGCATTGGGGCGGGGCAACTTTGGGAGCAGCCCCAGCCCTGCTCCTGCTCCCGGCTGGGCACCCAGCTGCTGGGACACAGGTGTGTCCTGATGCCACCGTCTACTCCTTTGAGAAGGGGAGGACAGAGTGCATCAGGGAGTTTGGTGTGGCTTACATGCGGCAAGGAGAAGGTGCAGCCCCAAACTGGCTTTCACTTCTAGAACCTTTTGCTCTTGCGGGAGCAGCTGCTGGAGCTTTTCAACCGAGCTGCAAGAGTGAAAAGTGTGATGGCATGTCTATCTGAGAAGGAAGGTTCGGTGCCGCAGCCTGTTGTGCACAATTTATATGCTGATAAGAGAAGGGGGTGCTTTTGGAACGTTTTCCTTCCTGACACTTCTGTCTCTGTGAGCTTTAGCTGCTTGGACTCAGGGATACCGAAGGTATGTGAAAGTGACTGGGATGCGAGAATCATGTTGCACAGGGAACAGGGAAGGTCAGCAAATGTTTCCTGTCCTGGCACATCTCTCAGTCTGAACTGCAGCTGCAGATGCTTCACTTCCGCCAAGGACTCTGCCACCTTGAGAGAAGGATGCGCTCTATGGAGTTGAGAAAGAAAGTGCGTCTCACTAGCTTCTTTCCTCTACTTCATAGACAGCAAAGGGGCTATGAAAGGCAGCACTGGCTTTTTGTTCTAGGACTTCTTCTTTACAAGCAGCTGCTGGATGTTTGGAAGGGGGTTTGGGATATGCAAAAATGAGAGGCTAAGATGGTAAGAGGGTAAGATGGAAGTCATCTGGCAAAAGCAGAGCTCACAAAAGGGCCAGCTGAGAAAGCTCTTGCTGCCTACAACTTCAACTGCACCCCTCAAAGCAGCAGCACACACGCTGCTCTCGGCACTTTCCTTCTCAGCTCTACGCACCATCCTAAGCCTTGCCTCTCCCACACTCAGGATCCAAAGACAACGGCACCAGGGACTGCTCACACACTAAAGGCACCAGGACAAAAGGCTCACCAGCTTGGCCTTTGCATTCCCGCTGACAGCTCCACAGCTTGAACCCAGAGAACTGCCTGCTGCCAACAGCCTTTCCAATCACTCTGAGCACCTCATGACAAGGAGTGTGGGGAATGAATCTCCAGCAGCCTCCTGCCCCAGGCTGTCCCCCGGGAGCAGCCCTGCTCCAGGCCGTGACTGCCACCTGCACAGCCAAAGGACCCGGAGCCGGTGTTACACACCACGGCTGTGCCTGGCACAGAGACACCAGTGGCCACACAAGTGGCCATGGCACTGTCCACACACAGTCCCTGCTGCTGCTCCCCCAGCCGCTGGCACCAACTCCCAGCCACCCACTCCTAAAGCCACGGGGCCCACTGGGACACTGCGGGGGCTCGTGGAAGCCAGCGGCCATTGTGACACAGCGGGGCTGCACAGAGCCCACGGTGCTTTGTGACCCGTGGCTCCCAGGAGAGCCTTTGTGATGCTGGGGAACTACAAGGAAGCCTGGCTCCTCTGTGACACCACCACAGAAGCTCAGGGGAGCCCTGGAGACCGTGCTGATGCTATTGAACCTGATGCAACCCTGCCTCCTCTGTGACACCACAGAAGCTCTTGGAGCCCTGGAGACCGTGGTGATGCTATGGAACCTGATGCAACCCTGCCTCCACTGTGACACCACAGAACCTCTGGGAGCCCTGGAGACCGTGCTGATGCTATGGAACCTGATGCAACCCTGCCTCCACTGTGACACCACAGAAGCTCGGGGAGCTCTGCAGACCGTGGGGATGCTGGCGAAGCTGACGGAACCCTGGGCACCACAGTGACGCTATGGAACCTGGTGGAACCGAGGGGCCACAGTGACACTGTGGGGCCTTTTGGAAGCAACAGGACCCTGGTGGGAAGCCACGGGATGATTAATCCTGCACGAACCTGCTCCAGGTGGGCTCCTCTCTCCCGGCTTCCACAGGTGCTGCTAGGATCCCACTCCGGCACTGGCTTGGCACGGGCTCACGGCTTCCTTTGGCAATGGCTCTGCTCCAGGATGGCATGCTGCAGAGAATGCAGGTAGATTTTGTGCTCACTCCTGGCATGCAGCTGGACAATAAAGCCTGATCCAGCCCCCCCTCAGCATATGTCCGGCTCTGGCATTGGGGCGGGGCAACTTTGGGAGCAGCCCCAGCCCTGCTCCTGCTCCCGGCTGGGCACCCAGCTGCTGGGACACAGGTGTGTCCTGATGCCACCGTCTACTCCTTTGAGAAGGGGAGGACAGAGTGCATCAGGGAGTTTGGTGTGGCTTACATGCGGCAAGGAGAAGGTGCAGCCCCAAACTGGCTTTCACTTCTAGAACCTTTTGCTATTGCGGGAGCAGCTGCTGGAGCTTTTCAACCGAGCTGCAAGAGTGAAAAGTGTGATGGCATGTCTATCTGAGAAGGAAGGTTCGGTGCCGCAGCCTGTTGTGCACAATTTATATGCTGATAAGAGAAGGGGGTGCTTTTGCAACGTTTTCCTTCCTGACACTTCTGTCTCTGTGAGCTTTAGCTGCTTGGACTCAGGGATACCGAAGGTATGTGAAAGTGACTGGGATGCGAGAATCATGTTGCACAGGGAACAGGGAAGGTCAGCAAATGTTTCCTGTCCTGGCACATCTCTCAGTCTGAACTGCAGCTGCAGATGCTTCACTTCCGCCAAGGACTCTGCCACCTTGAGAGAAGGATGCGCTCTATGGAGTTGAGAAAGAAAGTGCGTCTCACTAGCTTCTTTCCTCTACTTCATAGACAGCAAAGGGGCTATGAAAGGCAGCACTGGCTTTTTGTTCTAGGACTTCTTCTTTACAAGCAGCTGCTGGATGTTTGGAAGGGGGTTTGGGATATGCAAAAATGAGAGGCTAAGATGGTAAGAGGGTAAGATGGAAGTCATCTGGCAAAAGCAGAGCTCACAAAAGGGCCAGCTGAGAAAGCTCTTGCTGCCTACAACTTCAACTGCACCCCTCAAAGCAGCAGCACACACGCTGCTCTCGGCACTTTCCTTCTCAGCTCTACGCACCATCCTAAGCCTTGCCTCTCCCACACTCAGGATCCAAAGACAACGGCACCAGGGACTGCTCACACACTAAAGGCACCAGGACAAAAGGCTCACCAGCTTGGCCTTTGCATTCCCGCTGACAGCTCCACAGCTTGAACCCAGAGAACTGCCTGCTGCCAACAGCCTTTCCAATCACTCTGAGCACCTCATGACAAGGAGTGTGGGGAATGAATCTCCAGCAGCCTCCTGCCCCAGGCTGTCCCCCGGGAGCAGCCCTGCTCCAGGCCGTGACTGCCACCTGCACAGCCAAAGGACCCGGAGCCGGTGTTACACACCACGGCTGTGCCTGGCACAGAGACACCAGTGGCCACACAAGTGGCCATGGCACTGTCCACACACAGTCCCTGCTGCTGCTCCCCCAGCCGCTGGCACCAACTCCCAGCCACCCACTCCTAAAGCCACGGGGCCCACTGGGACACTGCGGGGGCTCGTGGAAGCCAGCGGCCATTGTGACACAGCGGGGCTGCACAGAGCCCACGGTGCTTTGTGACCCGTGGCTCCCAGGAGAGCCTTTGTGATGCTGGGGAACTACAAGGAAGCCTGGCTCCTCTGTGACACCACCACAGAAGCTCAGGGGAGCCCTGGAGACCGTGCTGATGCTATTGAACCTGATGCAACCCTGCCTCCTCTGTGACACCACAGAAGCTCTTGGAGCCCTGGAGACCGTGGTGATGCTATGGAACCTGATGCAACCCTGCCTCCTCTGTGACACCACAGAACCTCTGGGAGCCCTGGAGACCGTGCTGATGCTATGGAACCTGATGCAACCCTGCCTCCACTGTGACACCACAGAAGCTCAGGGAGCCCTGGAGACTGTGGTGATGCTATGGAACCTGATGCAACCCTGCCTCCACTGTGACACCACAGAACCTCTGGGAGCCCTGGAGACCGTGCTGATGCTATGGAACCTGATGCAACCCTGCCTCCACTGTGACACCACAGAAGCTCGGGGAGCTCTGCAGACCGTGGGGATGCTGGCGAAGCTGACGGAACCCTGGGCACCACAGTGACGCTATGGAACCTGGTGGAACCGAGGGGCCACAGTGACACTGTGGGGCCTTTTGGAAGCAACAGGACCCTGGTGGGAAGCCACGGGATGATTAATCCTGCACGAACCTGCTCCAGGTGGGCTCCTCTCTCCCGGCTTCCACAGGTGCTGCTAGGATCCCACTCCGGCACTGGCTTGGCACGGGCTCACGGCTTCCTTTGGCAATGGCTCTGCTCCAGGATGGCATGCTGCAGAGAATGCAGGTAGATTTTGTGCTCACTCCTGGCATGCAGCTGGACAATAAAGCCTGATCCAGCCCCCCCTCAGCATATGTCCGGCTCTGGCATTGGGGCGGGGCAACTTTGGGAGCAGCCCCAGCCCTGCTCCTGCTCCCGGCTGGGCACCCAGCTGCTGGGACACAGGTGTGTCCTGATGCCACCGTCTACTCCTTTGAGAAGGGGAGGACAGAGTGCATCAGGGAGTTTGGTGTGGCTTACATGCGGCAAGGAGAAGGTGCAGCCCCAAACTGGCTTTCACTTCTAGAACCTTTTGCTATTGCGGGAGCAGCTGCTGGAGCTTTTCAACCGAGCTGCAAGAGTGAAAAGTGTGATGGCATGTCTATCTGAGAAGGAAGGTTCGGTGCCGCAGCCTGTTGTGCACAATTTATATGCTGATAAGAGAAGGGGGTGCTTTTGGAACGTTTTCCTTCCTGACACTTCTGTCTCTGTGAGCTTTAGCTGCTTGGACTCAGGGATACCGAAGGTATGTGAAAGTGACTGGGATGCGAGAATCATGTTGCACAGGGAACAGGGAAGGTCAGCAAATGTTTCCTGTCCTGGCACATCTCTCAGTCTGAACTGCAGCTGCAGATGCTTCACTTCCGCCAAGGACTCTGCCACCTTGAGAGAAGGATGCGCTCTATGGAGTTGAGAAAGAAAGTGCGTCTCACTAGCTTCTTTCCTCTACTTCATAGACAGCAAAGGGGCTATGAAAGGCAGCACTGGCTTTTTGTTCTAGGACTTCTTCTTTACAAGCAGCTGCTGGATGTTTGGAAGGGGGTTTGGGATATGCAAAAATGAGAGGCTAAGATGGTAAGAGGGTAAGATGGAAGTCATCTGGCAAAAGCAGAGCTCACAAAAGGGCCAGCTGAGAAAGCTCTTGCTGCCTACAACTTCAACTGCACCCCTCAAAGCAGCAGCACACACGCTGCTCTCGGCACTTTCCTTCTCAGCTCTACGCACCATCCTAAGCCTTGCCTCTCCCACACTCAGGATCCAAAGACAACGGCACCAGGGACTGCTCACACACTAAAGGCACCAGGACAAAAGGCTCACCAGCTTGGCCTTTGCATTCCCGCTGACAGCTCCACAGCTTGAACCCAGAGAACTGCCTGCTGCCAACAGCCTTTCCAATCACTCTGAGCACCTCATGACAAGGAGTGTGGGGAATGAATCTCCAGCAGCCTCCTGCCCCAGGCTGTCCCCCGGGAGCAGCCCTGCTCCAGGCCGTGACTGCCACCTGCACAGCCAAAGGACCCAGAGCCGGTGTTACACACCACGGCTGTGCCTGGCACAGAGACACCAGTGGCCACACAAGTGGCCATGGCACTGTCCACACACAGTCCCTGCTGCTGCTCCCCCAGCCGCTGGCACCAACTCCCAGCCACCCACTCCTAAAGCCACGGGGCCCACTGGGACACTGCGGGGGCTCGTGGAAGCCAGCGGCCATTGTGACACAGCGGGGCTGCACAGAGCCCACGGTGCTTTGTGACCCGTGGCTCCCAGGAGAGCCTTTGTGATGCTGGGGAACTACAAGGAAGCCTGCCTCCTCTGTGACACCACCACAGAAGCTCAGGGGAGCCCTGGAGACCGTGCTGATGCTATTGAACCTGATGCAACCCTGCCTCCTCTGTGACACCACAGAAGCTCTTGGAGCCCTGGAGACCGTGCTGATGCTATGGAACCTGATGCAACCCTGCCTCCTCTGTGACACCACAGAACCTCTGGGAGCCCTGGAGACCGTGCTGATGCTATGGAACCTGATGCAACCCTGCCTCCACTGTGACACCACAGAAGCTCAGGGAGCCCTGGAGACTGTGGTGATGCTATGGAACCTGATGCAACCCTGCCTCCACTGTGACACCACAGAACCTCTGGGAGCCCTGGAGACCGTGCTGATGCTATGGAACCTGATGCAACCCTGCCTCCACTGTGACACCACAGAAGCTCGGGGAGCTCTGCAGACCGTGGGGATGCTGGCGAAGCTGACGGAACCCTGGGCACCACAGTGACGCTATGGAACCTGGTGGAACCGAGGGGCCACAGTGACACTGTGGGGCCTTTTGGAAGCAACAGGACCCTGGTGGGAAGCCACGGGATGATTAATCCTGCACGAACCTGCTCCAGGTGGGCTCCTCTCTCCCGGCTTCCACAGGTGCTGCTAGGATCCCACTCCGGCACTGGCTTGGCACGGGCTCACGGCTTCCTTTGGCAATGGCTCTGCTCCAGGATGGCATGCTGCAGAGAATGCAGGTAGATTTTGTGCTCACTCCTGGCATGCAGCTGGACAATAAAGCCTGATCCAGCCCCCCCTCAGCATATGTCCGGCTCTGGCATTGGGGCGGGGCAACTTTGGGAGCAGCCCCAGCCCTGCTCCTGCTCCCGGCTGGGCACCCAGCTGCTGGGACACAGGTGTGTCCTGATGCCACCGTCTACTCCTTTGAGAAGGGGAGGACAGAGTGCATCAGGGAGTTTGGTGTGGCTTACATGCGGCAAGGAGAAGGTGCAGCCCCAAACTGGCTTTCACTTCTAGAACCTTTTGCTATTGCGGGAGCAGCTGCTGGAGCTTTTCAACCGAGCTGCAAGAGTGAAAAGTGTGATGGCATGTCTATCTGAGAAGGAAGGTTCGGTGCCGCAGCCTGTTGTGCACAATTTATATGCTGATAAGAGAAGGGGGTGCTTTTGCAACGTTTTCCTTCCTGACACTTCTGTCTCTGTGAGCTTTAGCTGCTTGGACTCAGGGATACCGAAGGTATGTGAAAGTGACTGGGATGCGAGAATCATGTTGCACAGGGAACAGGGAAGGTCAGCAAATGTTTCCTGTCCTGGCACATCTCTCAGTCTGAACTGCAGCTGCAGATGCTTCACTTCCGCCAAGGACTCTGCCACCTTGAGAGAAGGATGCGCTCTATGGAGTTGAGAAAGAAAGTGCGTCTCACTAGCTTCTTTCCTCTACTTCATAGACAGCAAAGGGGCTATGAAAGGCAGCACTGGCTTTTTGTTCTAGGACTTCTTCTTTACAAGCAGCTGCTGGATGTTTGGAAGGGGGTTTGGGATATGCAAAAATGAGAGGCTAAGATGGTAAGAGGGTAAGATGGAAGTCATCTGGCAAAAGCAGAGCTCACAAAAGGGCCAGCTGAGAAAGCTCTTGCTGCCTACAACTTCAACTGCACCCCTCAAAGCAGCAGCACACACGCTGCTCTCGGCACTTTCCTTCTCAGCTCTACGCACCATCCTAAGCCTTGCCTCTCCCACACTCAGGATCCAAAGACAACGGCACCAGGGACTGCTCACACACTAAAGGCACCAGGACAAAAGGCTCACCAGCTTGGCCTTTGCATTCCCGCTGACAGCTCCACAGCTTGAACCCAGAGAACTGCCTGCTGCCAACAGCCTTTCCAATCACTCTGAGCACCTCATGACAAGGAGTGTGGGGAATGAATCTCCAGCAGCCTCCTGCCCCAGGCTGTCCCCCGGGAGCAGCCCTGCTCCAGGCCGTGACTGCCACCTGCACAGCCAAAGGACCCGGAGCCGGTGTTACACACCACGGCTGTGCCTGGCACAGAGACACCAGTGGCCACACAAGTGGCCATGGCACTGTCCACACACAGTCCCTGCTGCTGCTCCCCCAGCCGCTGGCACCAACTCCCAGCCACCCACTCCTAAAGCCACGGGGCCCACTGGGACACTGCGGGGGCTCGTGGAAGCCAGCGGCCATTGTGACACAGCGGGGCTGCACAGAGCCCACGGTGCTTTGTGACCCGTGGCTCCCAGGAGAGCCTTTGTGATGCTGGGGAACTACAAGGAAGCCTGGCTCCTCTGTGACACCACCACAGAAGCTCAGGGGAGCCCTGGAGACCGTGCTGATGCTATTGAACCTGATGCAACCCTGCCTCCTCTGTGACACCACAGAAGCTCTTGGAGCCCTGGAGACCGTGGTGATGCTATGGAACCTGATGCAACCCTGCCTCCTCTGTGACACCACAGAACCTCTGGGAGCCCTGGAGACCGTGCTGATGCTATGGAACCTGATGCAACCCTGCCTCCACTGTGACACCACAGAAGCTCAGGGAGCCCTGGAGACTGTGGTGATGCTATGGAACCTGATGCAACCCTGCCTCCACTTCGACACCACAGAACCTCTGGGAGCCCTGGAGACCGTGCTGATGCTATGGAACCTGATGCAACCCTGCCTCCACTGTGACACCACAGAAGCTCGGGGAGCTCTGCAGACCGTGGGGATGCTGGCGAAGCTGACGGAACCCTGGGCACCACAGTGACGCTATGGAACCTGGTGGAACCGAGGGGCCACAGTGACACTGTGGGGCCTTTTGGAAGCAACAGGACCCTGGTGGGAAGCCACGGGATGATTAATCCTGCACGAACCTGCTCCAGGTGGGCTCCTCTCTCCCGGCTTCCACAGGTGCTGCTAGGATCCCACTCCGGCACTGGCTTGGCACGGGCTCACGGCTTCCTTTGGCAATGGCTCTGCTCCAGGATGGCATGCTGCAGAGAATGCAGGTAGATTTTGTGCTCACTCCTGGCATGCAGCTGGACAATAAAGCCTGATCCAGCCCCCCCTCAGCATATGTCCGGCTCTGGCATTGGGGCGGGGCAACTTTGGGAGCAGCCCCAGCCCTGCTCCTGCTCCCGGCTGGGCACCCAGCTGCTGGGACACAGGTGTGTCCTGATGCCACCGTCTACTCCTTTGAGAAGGGGAGGACAGAGTGCATCAGGGAGTTTGGTGTGGCTTACATGCGGCAAGGAGAAGGTGCAGCCCCAAACTGGCTTTCACTTCTAGAACCTTTTGCTATTGCGGGAGCAGCTGCTGGAGCTTTTCAACCGAGCTGCAAGAGTGAAAAGTGTGATGGCATGTCTATCTGAGAAGGAAGGTTCGGTGCCGCAGCCTGTTGTGCACAATTTATATGCTGATAAGAGAAGGGGGTGCTTTTGCAACGTTTTCCTTCCTGACACTTCTGTCTCTGTGAGCTTTAGCTGCTTGGACTCAGGGATACCGAAGGTATGTGAAAGTGACTGGGATGCGAGAATCATGTTGCACAGGGAACAGGGAAGGTCAGCAAATGTTTCCTGTCCTGGCACATCTCTCAGTCTGAACTGCAGCTGCAGATGCTTCACTTCCGCCAAGGACTCTGCCACCTTGAGAGAAGGATGCGCTCTATGGAGTTGAGAAAGAAAGTGCGTCTCACTAGCTTCTTTCCTCTACTTCATAGACAGCAAAGGGGCTATGAAAGGCAGCACTGGCTTTTTGTTCTAGGACTTCTTCTTTACAAGCAGCTGCTGGATGTTTGGAAGGGGGTTTGGGATATGCAAAAATGAGAGGCTAAGATGGTAAGAGGGTAAGATGGAAGTCATCTGGCAAAAGCAGAGCTCACAAAAGGGCCAGCTGAGAAAGCTCTTGCTGCCTACAACTTCAACTGCACCCCTCAAAGCAGCAGCACACACGCTGCTCTCGGCACTTTCCTTCTCAGCTCTACGCACCATCCTAAGCCTTGCCTCTCCCACACTCAGGATCCAAAGACAACGGCACCAGGGACTGCTCACACACTAAAGGCACCAGGACAAAAGGCTCACCAGCTTGGCCTTTGCATTCCCGCTGACAGCTCCACAGCTTGAACCCAGAGAACTGCCTGCTGCCAACAGCCTTTCCAATCACTCTGAGCACCTCATGACAAGGAGTGTGGGGAATGAATCTCCAGCAGCCTCCTGCCCCAGGCTGTCCCCCGGGAGCAGCCCTGCTCCAGGCCGTGACTGCCACCTGCACAGCCAAAGGACCCGGAGCCGGTGTTACACACCACGGCTGTGCCTGGCACAGAGACACCAGTGGCCACACAAGTGGCCATGGCACTGTCCACACACAGTCCCTGCTGCTGCTCCCCCAGCCGCTGGCACCAACTCCCAGCCACCCACTCCTAAAGCCACGGGGCCCACTGGGACACTGCGGGGGCTCGTGGAAGCCAGCGGCCATTGTGACACAGCGGGGCTGCACAGAGCCCACGGTGCTTTGTGACCCGTGGCTCCCAGGAGAGCCTTTGTGATGCTGGGGAACTACAAGGAAGCCTGGCTCCTCTGTGACACCACCACAGAAGCTCAGGGGAGCCCTGGAGACCGTGCTGATGCTATTGAACCTGATGCAACCCTGCCTCCTCTGTGACACCACAGAAGCTCTTGGAGCCCTGGAGACCGTGGTGATGCTATGGAACCTGATGCAACCCTGCCTCCTCTGTGACACCACAGAACCTCTGGGAGCCCTGGAGACCGTGCTGATGCTATGGAACCTGATGCAACCCTGCCTCCACTGTGACACCACAGAAGCTCAGGGAGCCCTGGAGACTGTGGTGATGCTATGGAACCTGATGCAACCCTGCCTCCACTGTGACACCACAGAACCTCTGGGAGCCCTGGAGACCGTGCTGATGCTATGGAACCTGATGCAACCCTGCCTCCACTGTGACACCACAGAAGCTCGGGGAGCTCTGCAGACCGTGGGGATGCTGGCGAAGCTGACGGAACCCTGGGCACCACAGTGACGCTATGGAACCTGGTGGAACCGAGGGGCCACAGTGACACTGTGGGGCCTTTTGGAAGCAACAGGACCCTGGTGGGAAGCCACGGGATGATTAATCCTGCACGAACCTGCTCCAGGTGGGCTCCTCTCTCCCGGCTTCCACAGGTGCTGCTAGGATCCCACTCCGGCACTGGCTTGGCACGGGCTCACGGCTTCCTTTGGCAATGGCTCTGCTCCAGGATGGCATGCTGCAGAGAATGCAGGTAGATTTTGTGCTCACTCCTGGCATGCAGCTGGACAATAAAGCCTGATCCAGCCCCCCCTCAGCATATGTCCGGCTCTGGCATTGGGGCGGGGCAACTTTGGGAGCAGCCCCAGCCCTGCTCCTGCTCCCGGCTGGGCACCCAGCTGCTGGGACACAGGTGTGTCCTGATGCCACCGTCTACTCCTTTGAGAAGGGGAGGACAGAGTGCATCAGGGAGTTTGGTGTGGCTTACATGCGGCAAGGAGAAGGTGCAGCCCCAAACTGGCTTTCACTTCTAGAACCTTTTGCTATTGCGGGAGCAGCTGCTGGAGCTTTTCAACCGAGCTGCAAGAGTGAAAAGTGTGATGGCATGTCTATCTGAGAAGGAAGGTTCGGTGCCGCAGCCTGTTGTGCACAATTTATATGCTGATAAGAGAAGGGGGTGCTTTTGCAACGTTTTCCTTCCTGACACTTCTGTCTCTGTGAGCTTTAGCTGCTTGGACTCAGGGATACCGAAGGTATGTGAAAGTGACTGGGATGCGAGAATCATGTTGCACAGGGAACAGGGAAGGTCAGCAAATGTTTCCTGTCCTGGCACATCTCTCAGTCTGAACTGCAGCTGCAGATGCTTCACTTCCGCCAAGGACTCTGCCACCTTGAGAGAAGGATGCGCTCTATGGAGTTGAGAAAGAAAGTGCGTCTCACTAGCTTCTTTCCTCTACTTCATAGACAGCAAAGGGGCTATGAAAGGCAGCACTGGCTTTTTGTTCTAGGACTTCTTCTTTACAAGCAGCTGCTGGATGTTTGGAAGGGGGTTTGGGATATGCAAAAATGAGAGGCTAAGATGGTAAGAGGGTAAGATGGAAGTCATCTGGCAAAAGCAGAGCTCACAAAAGGGCCAGCTGAGAAAGCTCTTGCTGCCTACAACTTCAACTGCACCCCTCAAAGCAGCAGCACACACGCTGCTCTCGGCACTTTCCTTCTCAGCTCTACGCACCATCCTAAGCCTTGCCTCTCCCACACTCAGGATCCAAAGACAACGGCACCAGGGACTGCTCACACACTAAAGGCACCAGGACAAAAGGCTCACCAGCTTGGCCTTTGCATTCCCGCTGACAGCTCCACAGCTTGAACCCAGAGAACTGCCTGCTGCCAACAGCCTTTCCAATCACTCTGAGCACCTCATGACAAGGAGTGTGGGGAATGAATCTCCAGCAGCCTCCTGCCCCAGGCTGTCCCCCGGGAGCAGCCCTGCTCCAGGCCGTGACTGCCACCTGCACAGCCAAAGGACCCGGAGCCGGTGTTACACACCACGGCTGTGCCTGGCACAGAGACACCAGTGGCCACACAAGTGGCCATGGCACTGTCCACACACAGTCCCTGCTGCTGCTCCCCCAGCCGCTGGCACCAACTCCCAGCCACCCACTCCTAAAGCCACGGGGCCCACTGGGACACTGCGGGGGCTCGTGGAAGCCAGCGGCCATTGTGACACAGCGGGGCTGCACAGAGCCCACGGTGCTTTGTGACCCGTGGCTCCCAGGAGAGCCTTTGTGATGCTGGGGAACTACAAGGAAGCCTGGCTCCTCTGTGACACCACCACAGAAGCTCAGGGGAGCCCTGGAGACCGTGCTGATGCTATTGAACCTGATGCAACCCTGCCTCCTCTGTGACACCACAGAAGCTCTTGGAGCCCTGGAGACCGTGGTGATGCTATGGAACCTGATGCAACCCTGCCTCCTCTGTGACACCACAGAACCTCTGGGAGCCCTGGAGACCGTGCTGATGCTATGGAACCTGATGCAACCCTGCCTCCACTGTGACACCACAGAAGCTCAGGGAGCCCTGGAGACTGTGGTGATGCTATGGAACCTGATGCAACCCTGCCTCCACTGTGACACCACAGAACCTCTGGGAGCCCTGGAGACCGTGCTGATGCTATGGAACCTGATGCAACCCTGCCTCCACTGTGACACCACAGAAGCTCGGGGAGCTCTGCAGACCGTGGGGATGCTGGCGAAGCTGACGGAACCCTGGGCACCACAGTGACGCTATGGAACCTGGTGGAACCGAGGGGCCACAGTGACACTGTGGGGCCTTTTGGAAGCAACAGGACCCTGGTGGGAAGCCACGGGATGATTAATCCTGCACGAACCTGCTCCAGGTGGGCTCCTCTCTCCCGGCTTCCACAGGTGCTGCTAGGATCCCACTCCGGCACTGGCTTGGCACGGGCTCACGGCTTCCTTTGGCAATGGCTCTGCTCCAGGATGGCATGCTGCAGAGAATGCAGGTAGATTTTGTGCTCACTCCTGGCATGCAGCTGGACAATAAAGCCTGATCCAGCCCCCCCTCAGCATATGTCCGGCTCTGGCATTGGGGCGGGGCAACTTTGGGAGCAGCCCCAGCCCTGCTCCTGCTCCCGGCTGGGCACCCAGCTGCTGGGACACAGGTGTGTCCTGATGCCACCGTCTACTCCTTTGAGAAGGGGAGGACAGAGTGCATCAGGGAGTTTGGTGTGGCTTACATGCGGCAAGGAGAAGGTGCAGCCCCAAACTGGCTTTCACTTCTAGAACCTTTTGCTATTGCGGGAGCAGCTGCTGGAGCTTTTCAACCGAGCTGCAAGAGTGAAAAGTGTGATGGCATGTCTATCTGAGAAGGAAGGTTCGGTGCCGCAGCCTGTTGTGCACAATTTATATGCTGATAAGAGAAGGGGGTGCTTTTGGAACGTTTTCCTTCCTGACACTTCTGTCTCTGTGAGCTTTAGCTGCTTGGACTCAGGGATACCGAAGGTATGTGAAAGTGACTGGGATGCGAGAATCATGTTGCACAGGGAACAGGGAAGGTCAGCAAATGTTTCCTGTCCTGGCACATCTCTCAGTCTGAACTGCAGCTGCAGATGCTTCACTTCCGCCAAGGACTCTGCCACCTTGAGAGAAGGATGCGCTCTATGGAGTTGAGAAAGAAAGTGCGTCTCACTAGCTTCTTTCCTCTACTTCATAGACAGCAAAGGGGCTATGAAAGGCAGCACTGGCTTTTTGTTCTAGGACTTCTTCTTTACAAGCAGCTGCTGGATGTTTGGAAGGGGGTTTGGGATATGCAAAAATGAGAGGCTAAGATGGTAAGAGGGTAAGATGGAAGTCATCTGGCAAAAGCAGAGCTCACAAAAGGGCCAGCTGAGAAAGCTCTTGCTGCCTACAACTTCAACTGCACCCCTCAAAGCAGCAGCACACACGCTGCTCTCGGCACTTTCCTTCTCAGCTCTACGCACCATCCTAAGCCTTGCCTCTCCCACACTCAGGATCCAAAGACAACGGCACCAGGGACTGCTGACACACTAAAGGCACCAGGACAAAAGGCTCACCAGCTTGGCCTTTGCATTCCCGCTGACAGCTCCACAGCTTGAACCCAGAGAACTGCCTGCTGCCAACAGCCTTTCCAATCACTCTGAGCACCTCATGACAAGGAGTGTGGGGAATGAATCTCCAGCAGCCTCCTGCCCCAGGCTGTCCCCCGGGAGCAGCCCTGCTCCAGGCCGTGACTGCCACCTGCACAGCCAAAGGACCCGGAGCCGGTGTCACACACCACGGCTGTGCCTGGCACAGAGACACCAGTGGCCACACAAGTGGCCATGGCACTGTCCACACACAGTCCCTGCTGCTGCTCCCCCAGCCGCTGGCACCAACTCCCAGCCACCCACTCCTAAAGCCACGGGGCCCACTGGGACACTGCGGGGGCTCGTGGAAGCCAGCGGCCATTGTGACACAGCGGGGCTGCACAGAGCCCACGGTGCTTTGTGACCCGTGGCTCCCAGGAGAGCCTTTGTGATGCTGGGGAACTACAAGGAAGCCTGGCTCCTCTGTGACACCACCACAGAAGCTCAGGGGAGCCCTGGAGACCGTGCTGATGCTATTGAACCTGATGCAACCCTGCCTCCTCTGTGACACCACAGAAGCTCTTGGAGCCCTGGAGACCGTGGTGATGCTATGGAACCTGATGCAACCCTGCCTCCTCTGTGACACCACAGAACCTCTGGGAGCCCTGGAGACCGTGCTGATGCTATGGAACCTGATGCAACCCTGCCTCCACTGTGACACCACAGAAGCTCAGGGAGCCCTGGAGACTGTGGTGATGCTATGGAACCTGATGCAACCCTGCCTCCACTTCGACACCACAGAACCTCTGGGAGCCCTGGAGACCGTGCTGATGCTATGGAACCTGATGCAACCCTGCCTCCACTGTGACACCACAGAAGCTCGGGGAGCTCTGCAGACCGTGGGGATGCTGGCGAAGCTGACGGAACCCTGGGCACCACAGTGACGCTATGGAACCTGGTGGAACCGAGGGGCCACAGTGACACTGTGGGGCCTTTTGGAAGCAACAGGACCCTGGTGGGAAGCCACGGGATGATTAATCCTGCACGAACCTGCTCCAGGTGGGCTCCTCTCTCCCGGCTTCCACAGGTGCTGCTAGGATCCCACTCCGGCACTGGCTTGGCACGGGCTCACGGCTTCCTTTGGCAATGGCTCTGCTCCAGGATGGCATGCTGCAGAGAATGCAGGTAGATTTTGTGCTCACTCCTGGCATGCAGCTGGACAATAAAGCCTGATCCAGCCCCCCCTCAGCATATGTCCGGCTCTGGCATTGGGGCGGGGCAACTTTGGGAGCAGCCCCAGCCCTGCTCCTGCTCCCGGCTGGGCACCCAGCTGCTGGGACACAGGTGTGTCCTGATGCCACCGTCTACTCCTTTGAGAAGGGGAGGACAGAGTGCATCAGGGAGTTTGGTGTGGCTTACATGCGGCAAGGAGAAGGTGCAGCCCCAAACTGGCTTTCACTTCTAGAACCTTTTGCTCTTGCGGGAGCAGCTGCTGGAGCTTTTCAACCGAGCTGCAAGAGTGAAAAGTGTGATGGCATGTCTATCTGAGAAGGAAGGTTCGGTGCCGCAGCCTGTTGTGCACAATTTATATGCTGATAAGAGAAGGGGGTGCTTTTGCAACGTTTTCCTTCCTGACACTTCTGTCTCTGTGAGCTTTAGCTGCTTGGACTCAGGGATACCGAAGGTATGTGAAAGTGACTGGGATGCGAGAATCATGTTGCACAGGGAACAGGGAAGGTCAGCAAATGTTTCCTGTCCTGGCACATCTCTCAGTCTGAACTGCAGCTGCAGATGCTTCACTTCCGCCAAGGACTCTGCCACCTTGAGAGAAGGATGCGCTCTATGGAGTTGAGAAAGAAAGTGCGTCTCACTAGCTTCTTTCCTCTACTTCATAGACAGCAAAGGGGCTATGAAAGGCAGCACTGGCTTTTTGTTCTAGGACTTCTTCTTTACAAGCAGCTGCTGGATGTTTGGAAGGGGGTTTGGGATATGCAAAAATGAGAGGCTAAGATGGTAAGAGGGTAAGATGGAAGTCATCTGGCAAAAGCAGAGCTCACAAAAGGGCCAGCTGAGAAAGCTCTTGCTGCCTACAACTTCAACTGCACCCCTCAAAGCAGCAGCACACACGCTGCTCTCGGCACTTTCCTTCTCAGCTCTACGCACCATCCTAAGCCTTGCCTCTCCCACACTCAGGATCCAAAGACAACGGCACCAGGGACTGCTCACACACTAAAGGCACCAGGACAAAAGGCTCACCAGCTTGGCCTTTGCATTCCCGCTGACAGCTCCACAGCTTGAACCCAGAGAACTGCCTGCTGCCAACAGCCTTTCCAATCACTCTGAGCACCTCATGACAAGGAGTGTGGGGAATGAATCTCCAGCAGCCTCCTGCCCCAGGCTGTCCCCCGGGAGCAGCCCTGCTCCAGGCCGTGACTGCCACCTGCACAGCCAAAGGACCCGGAGCCGGTGTTACACACCACGGCTGTGCCTGGCACAGAGACACCAGTGGCCACACAAGTGGCCATGGCACTGTCCACACACAGTCCCTGCTGCTGCTCCCCCAGCCGCTGGCACCAACTCCCAGCCACCCACTCCTAAAGCCACGGGGCCCACTGGGACACTGCGGGGGCTCGTGGAAGCCAGCGGCCATTGTGACACAGCGGGGCTGCACAGAGCCCACGGTGCTTTGTGACCCGTGGCTCCCAGGAGAGCCTTTGTGATGCTGGGGAACTACAAGGAAGCCTGGCTCCTCTGTGACACCACCACAGAAGCTCAGGGGAGCCCTGGAGACCGTGCTGATGCTATTGAACCTGATGCAACCCTGCCTCCTCTGTGACACCACAGAACCTCTGGGAGCCCTGGAGACCGTGCTGATGCTATGGAACCTGATGCAACCCTGCCTCCACTGTGACACCACAGAAGCTCAGGGAGCCCTGGAGACTGTGGTGATGCTATGGAACCTGATGCAACCCTGCCTCCACTGTGACACCACAGAACCTCTGGGAGCCCTGGAGACCGTGCTGATGCTATGGAACCTGATGCAACCCTGCCTACACTGTGACACCACAGAAGCTCGGGGAGCTCTGCAGACCGTGGGGATGCTGGCGAAGCTGACGGAACCCTGGGCACCACAGTGACGCTATGGAACCTGGTGGAACCGAGGGGCCACAGTGACACTGTGGGGCCTTTTGGAAGCAACAGGACCCTGGTGGGAAGCCACGGGATGATTAATCCTGCACGAACCTGCTCCAGGTGGGCTCCTCTCTCCCGGCTTCCACAGGTGCTGCTAGGATCCCACTCCGGCACTGGCTTGGCACGGGCTCACGGCTTCCTTTGGCAATGGCTCTGCTCCAGGATGGCATGCTGCAGAGAATGCAGGTAGATTTTGTGCTCACTCCTGGCATGCAGCTGGACAATAAAGCCTGATCCAGCCCCCCCTCAGCATATGTCCGGCTCTGGCATTGGGGCGGGGCAACTTTGGGAGCAGCCCCAGCCCTGCTCCTGCTCCCGGCTGGGCACCCAGCTGCTGGGACACAGGTGTGTCCTGATGCCACCGTCTACTCCTTTGAGAAGGGGAGGACAGAGTGCATCAGGGAGTTTGGTGTGGCTTACATGCGGCAAGGAGAAGGTGCAGCCCCAAACTGGCTTTCACTTCTAGAACCTTTTGCTATTGCGGGAGCAGCTGCTGGAGCTTTTCAACCGAGCTGCAAGAGTGAAAAGTGTGATGGCATGTCTATCTGAGAAGGAAGGTTCGGTGCCGCAGCCTGTTGTGCACAATTTATATGCTGATAAGAGAAGGGGGTGCTTTTGCAACGTTTTCCTTCCTGACACTTCTGTCTCTGTGAGCTTTAGCTGCTTGGACTCAGGGATACCGAAGGTATGTGAAAGTGACTGGGATGCGAGAATCATGTTGCACAGGGAACAGGGAAGGTCAGCAAATGTTTCCTGTCCTGGCACATCTCTCAGTCTGAACTGCAGCTGCAGATGCTTCACTTCCGCCAAGGACTCTGCCACCTTGAGAGAAGGATGCGCTCTATGGAGTTGAGAAAGAAAGTGCGTCTCACTAGCTTCTTTCCTCTACTTCATAGACAGCAAAGGGGCTATGAAAGGCAGCACTGGCTTTTTGTTCTAGGACTTCTTCTTTACAAGCAGCTGCTGGATGTTTGGAAGGGGGTTTGGGATATGCAAAAATGAGAGGCTAAGATGGTAAGAGGGTAAGATGGAAGTCATCTGGCAAAAGCAGAGCTCACAAAAGGGCCAGCTGAGAAAGCTCTTGCTGCCTACAACTTCAACTGCACCCCTCAAAGCAGCAGCACACATGCTGCTCTCGGCACTTTCCTTCTCAGCTCTACGCACCATCCTAAGCCTTGCCTCTCCCACACTCAGGATCCAAAGACAACGGCACCAGGGACTGCTCACACACTAAAGGCACCAGGACAAAAGGCTCACCAGCTTGGCCTTTGCATTCCCGCTGACAGCTCCACAGCTTGAACCCAGAGAACTGCCTGCTGCCAACAGCCTTTCCAATCACTCTGAGCACCTCATGACAAGGAGTGTGGGGAATGAATCTCCAGCAGCCTCCTGCCCCAGGCTGTCCCCCGGGAGCAGCCCTGCTCCAGGCCGTGACTGCCACCTGCACAGCCAAAGGACCCGGAGCCGGTGTTACACACCACGGCTGTGCCTGGCACAGAGACACCAGTGGCCACACAAGTGGCCATGGCACTGTCCACACACAGTCCCTGCTGCTGCTCCCCCAGCCGCTGGCACCAACTCCCAGCCACCCACTCCTAAAGCCACGGGGCCCACTGGGACACTGCGGGGGCTCGTGGAAGCCAGCGGCCATTGTGACACAGCGGGGCTGCACAGAGCCCACGGTGCTTTGTGACCCGTGGCTCCCAGGAGAGCCTTTGTGATGCTGGGGAACTACAAGGAAGCCTGGCTCCTCTGTGACACCACCACAGAAGCTCAGGGGAGCCCTGGAGACCGTGCTGATGCTATTGAACCTGATGCAACCCTGCCTCCTCTGTGACACCACAGAAGCTCTTGGAGCCCTGGAGACCGTGGTGATGCTATGGAACCTGATGCAACCCTGCCTCCTCTGTGACACCACAGAACCTCTGGGAGCCCTGGAGACCGTGCTGATGCTATGGAACCTGATGCAACCCTGCCTCCACTGTGACACCACAGAAGCTCAGGGAGCCCTGGAGACTGTGGTGATGCTATGGAACCTGATGCAACCCTGCCTCCACTGTGACACCACAGAACCTCTGGGAGCCCTGGAGACCGTGCTGATGCTATGGAACCTGATGCAACCCTGCCTCCACTGTGACACCACAGAAGCTCGGGGAGCTCTGCAGACCGTGGGGATGCTGGCGAAGCTGACGGAACCCTGGGCACCACAGTGACGCTATGGAACCTGGTGGAACCGAGGGGCCACAGTGACACTGTGGGGCCTTTTGGAAGCAACAGGACCCTGGTGGGAAGCCACGGGATGATTAATCCTGCACGAACCTGCTCCAGGTGGGCTCCTCTCTCCCGGCTTCCACAGGTGCTGCTAGGATCCCACTCCGGCACTGGCTTGGCACGGGCTCACGGCTTCCTTTGGCAATGGCTCTGCTCCAGGATGGCATGCTGCAGAGAATGCAGGTAGATTTTGTGCTCACTCCTGGCATGCAGCTGGACAATAAAGCCTGATCCAGCCCCCCCTCAGCATATGTCCGGCTCTGGCATTGGGGCGGGGCAACTTTGGGAGCAGCCCCAGCCCTGCTCCTGCTCCCGGCTGGGCACCCAGCTGCTGGGACACAGGTGTGTCCTGATGCCACCGTCTACTCCTTTGAGAAGGGGAGGACAGAGTGCATCAGGGAGTTTGGTGTGGCTTACATGCGGCAAGGAGAAGGTGCAGCCCCAAACTGGCTTTCACTTCTAGAACCTTTTGCTCTTGCGGGAGCAGCTGCTGGAGCTTTTCAACCGAGCTGCAAGAGTGAAAAGTGTGATGGCATGTCTATCTGAGAAGGAAGGTTCGGTGCCGCAGCCTGTTGTGCACAATTTATATGCTGATAAGAGAAGGGGGTGCTTTTGGAACGTTTTCCTTCCTGACACTTCTGTCTCTGTGAGCTTTAGCTGCTTGGACTCAGGGATACCGAAGGTATGTGAAAGTGACTGGGATGCGAGAATCATGTTGCACAGGGAACAGGGAAGGTCAGCAAATGTTTCCTGTCCTGGCACATCTCTCAGTCTGAACTGCAGCTGCAGATGCTTCACTTCCGCCAAGGACTCTGCCACCTTGAGAGAAGGATGCGCTCTATGGAGTTGAGAAAGAAAGTGCGTCTCACTAGCTTCTTTCCTCTACTTCATAGACAGCAAAGGGGCTATGAAAGGCAGCACTGGCTTTTTGTTCTAGGACTTCTTCTTTACAAGCAGCTGCTGGATGTTTGGAAGGGGGTTTGGGATATGCAAAAATGAGAGGCTAAGATGGTAAGAGGGTAAGATGGAAGTCATCTGGCAAAAGCAGAGCTCACAAAAGGGCCAGCTGAGAAAGCTCTTGCTGCCTACAACTTCAACTGCACCCCTCAAAGCAGCAGCACACATGCTGCTCTCGGCACTTTCCTTCTCAGCTCTACGCACCATCCTAAGCCTTGCCTCTCCCACACTCAGGATCCAAAGACAACGGCACCAGGGACTGCTCACACACTAAAGGCACCAGGACAAAAGGCTCACCAGCTTGGCCTTTGCATTCCCGCTGACAGCTCCACAGCTTGAACCCAGAGAACTGCCTGCTGCCAACAGCCTTTCCAATCACTCTGAGCACCTCATGACAAGGAGTGTGGGGAATGAATCTCCAGCAGCCTCCTGCCCCAGGCTGTCCCCCGGGAGCAGCCCTGCTCCAGGCCGTGACTGCCACCTGCACAGCCAAAGGACCCGGAGCCGGTGTTACACACCACGGCTGTGCCTGGCACAGAGACACCAGTGGCCACACAAGTGGCCATGGCACTGTCCACACACAGTCCCTGCTGCTGCTCCCCCAGCCGCTGGCACCAACTCCCAGCCACCCACTCCTAAAGCCACGGGGCCCACTGGGACACTGCGGGGGCTCGTGGAAGCCAGCGGCCATTGTGACACAGCGGGGCTGCACAGAGCCCACGGTGCTTTGTGACCCGTGGCTCCCAGGAGAGCCTTTGTGATGCTGGGGAACTACAAGGAAGCCTGGCTCCTCTGTGACACCACCACAGAAGCTCAGGGGAGCCCTGGAGACCGTGCTGATGCTATTGAACCTGATGCAACCCTGCCTCCTCTGTGACACCACAGAAGCTCTTGGAGCCCTGGAGACCGTGCTGATGCTATGGAACCTGATGCAACCCTGCCTCCACTGTGACACCACAGAAGCTCAGGGAGCCCTGGAGACTGTGGTGATGCTATGGAACCTGATGCAACCCTGCCTCCACTGTGACACCACAGAACCTCTGGGAGCCCTGGAGACCGTGCTGATGCTATGGAACCTGATGCAACCCTGCCTCCACTGTGACACCACAGAAGCTCGGGGAGCTCTGCAGACCGTGGGGATGCTGGCGAAGCTGACGGAACCCTGGGCACCACAGTGACGCTATGGAACCTGGTGGAACCGAGGGGCCACAGTGACACTGTGGGGCCTTTTGGAAGCAACAGGACCCTGGTGGGAAGCCACGGGATGATTAATCCTGCACGAACCTGCTCCAGGTGGGCTCCTCTCTCCCGGCTTCCACAGGTGCTGCTAGGATCCCACTCCGGCACTGGCTTGGCACGGGCTCACGGCTTCCTTTGGCAATGGCTCTGCTCCAGGATGGCATGCTGCAGAGAATGCAGGTAGATTTTGTGCTCACTCCTGGCATGCAGCTGGACAATAAAGCCTGATCCAGCCCCCCCTCAGCATATGTCCGGCTCTGGCATTGGGGCGGGGCAACTTTGGGAGCAGCCCCAGCCCTGCTCCTGCTCCCGGCTGGGCACCCAGCTGCTGGGACACAGGTGTGTCCTGATGCCACCGTCTACTCCTTTGAGAAGGGGAGGACAGAGTGCATCAGGGAGTTTGGTGTGGCTTACATGCGGCAAGGAGAAGGTGCAGCCCCAAACTGGCTTTCACTTCTAGAACCTTTTGCTATTGCGGGAGCAGCTGCTGGAGCTTTTCAACCGAGCTGCAAGAGTGAAAAGTGTGATGGCATGTCTATCTGAGAAGGAAGGTTCGGTGCCGCAGCCTGTTGTGCACAATTTATATGCTGATAAGAGAAGGGGGTGCTTTTGGAACGTTTTCCTTCCTGACACTTCTGTCTCTGTGAGCTTTAGCTGCTTGGACTCAGGGATACCGAAGGTATGTGAAAGTGACTGGGATGCGAGAATCATGTTGCACAGGGAACAGGGAAGGTCAGCAAATGTTTCCTGTCCTGGCACATCTCTCAGTCTGAACTGCAGCTGCAGATGCTTCACTTCCGCCAAGGACTCTGCCACCTTGAGAGAAGGATGCGCTCTATGGAGTTGAGAAAGAAAGTGCGTCTCACTAGCTTCTTTCCTCTACTTCATAGACAGCAAAGGGGCTATGAAAGGCAGCACTGGCTTTTTGTTCTAGGACTTCTTCTTTACAAGCAGCTGCTGGATGTTTGGAAGGGGGTTTGGGATATGCAAAAATGAGAGGCTAAGATGGTAAGAGGGTAAGATGGAAGTCATCTGGCAAAAGCAGAGCTCACAAAAGGGCCAGCTGAGAAAGCTCTTGCTGCCTACAACTTCAACTGCACCCCTCAAAGCAGCAGCACACACGCTGCTCTCGGCACTTTCCTTCTCAGCTCTACGCACCATCCTAAGCCTTGCCTCTCCCACACTCAGGATCCAAAGACAACGGCACCAGGGACTGCTCACACACTAAAGGCACCAGGACAAAAGGCTCACCAGCTTGGCCTTTGCATTCCCGCTGACAGCTCCACAGCTTGAACCCAGAGAACTGCCTGCTGCCAACAGCCTTTCCAATCACTCTGAGCACCTCATGACAAGGAGTGTGGGGAATGAATCTCCAGCAGCCTCCTGCCCCAGGCTGTCCCCCGGGAGCAGCCCTGCTCCAGGCCGTGACTGCCACCTGCACAGCCAAAGGACCCGGAGCCGGTGTTACACACCACGGCTGTGCCTGGCACAGAGACACCAGTGGCCACACAAGTGGCCATGGCACTGTCCACACACAGTCCCTGCTGCTGCTCCCCCAGCCGCTGGCACCAACTCCCAGCCACCCACTCCTAAAGCCACGGGGCCCACTGGGACACTGCGGGGGCTCGTGGAAGCCAGCGGCCATTGTGACACAGCGGGGCTGCACAGAGCCCACGGTGCTTTGTGACCCGTGGCTCCCAGGAGAGCCTTTGTGATGCTGGGGAACTACAAGGAAGCCTGGCTCCTCTGTGACACCACCACAGAAGCTCAGGGGAGCCCTGGAGACCGTGCTGATGCTATTGAACCTGATGCAACCCTGCCTCCTCTGTGACACCACAGAAGCTCTTGGAGCCCTGGAGACCGTGGTGATGCTATGGAACCTGATGCAACCCTGCCTCCTCTGTGACACCACAGAACCTCTGGGAGCCCTGGAGACCGTGCTGATGCTATGGAACCTGATGCAACCCTGCCTCCACTGTGACACCACAGAAGCTCAGGGAGCCCTGGAGACTGTGGTGATGCTATGGAACCTGATGCAACCCTGCCTCCACTTCGACACCACAGAACCTCTGGGAGCCCTGGAGACCGTGCTGATGCTATGGAACCTGATGCAACCCTGCCTCCACTGTGACACCACAGAAGCTCGGGGAGCTCTGCAGACCGTGGGGATGCTGGCGAAGCTGACGGAACCCTGGGCACCACAGTGACGCTATGGAACCTGGTGGAACCGAGGGGCCACAGTGACACTGTGGGGCCTTTTGGAAGCAACAGGACCCTGGTGGGAAGCCACGGGATGATTAATCCTGCACGAACCTGCTCCAGGTGGGCTCCTCTCTCCCGGCTTCCACAGGTGCTGCTAGGATCCCACTCCGGCACTGGCTTGGCACGGGCTCACGGCTTCCTTTGGCAATGGCTCTGCTCCAGGATGGCATGCTGCAGAGAATGCAGGTAGATTTTGTGCTCACTCCTGGCATGCAGCTGGACAATAAAGCCTGATCCAGCCCCCCCTCAGCATATGTCCGGCTCTGGCATTGGGGCGGGGCAACTTTGGGAGCAGCCCCAGCCCTGCTCCTGCTCCCGGCTGGGCACCCAGCTGCTGGGACACAGGTGTGTCCTGATGCCACCGTCTACTCCTTTGAGAAGGGGAGGACAGAGTGCATCAGGGAGTTTGGTGTGGCTTACATGCGGCAAGGAGAAGGTGCAGCCCCAAACTGGCTTTCACTTCTAGAACCTTTTGCTATTGCGGGAGCAGCTGCTGGAGCTTTTCAACCGAGCTGCAAGAGTGAAAAGTGTGATGGCATGTCTATCTGAGAAGGAAGGTTCGGTGCCGCAGCCTGTTGTGCACAATTTATATGCTGATAAGAGAAGGGGGTGCTTTTGGAACGTTTTCCTTCCTGACACTTCTGTCTCTGTGAGCTTTAGCTGCTTGGACTCAGGGATACCGAAGGTATGTGAAAGTGACTGGGATGCGAGAATCATGTTGCACAGGGAACAGGGAAGGTCAGCAAATGTTTCCTGTCCTGGCACATCTCTCAGTCTGAACTGCAGCTGCAGATGCTTCACTTCCGCCAAGGACTCTGCCACCTTGAGAGAAGGATGCGCTCTATGGAGTTGAGAAAGAAAGTGCGTCTCACTAGCTTCTTTCCTCTACTTCATAGACAGCAAAGGGGCTATGAAAGGCAGCACTGGCTTTTTGTTCTAGGACTTCTTCTTTACAAGCAGCTGCTGGATGTTTGGAAGGGGGTTTGGGATATGCAAAAATGAGAGGCTAAGATGGTAAGAGGGTAAGATGGAAGTCATCTGGCAAAAGCAGAGCTCACAAAAGGGCCAGCTGAGAAAGCTCTTGCTGCCTACAACTTCAACTGCACCCCTCAAAGCAGCAGCACACACGCTGCTCTCGGCACTTTCCTTCTCAGCTCTACGCACCATCCTAAGCCTTGCCTCTCCCACACTCAGGATCCAAAGACAACGGCACCAGGGACTGCTCACACACTAAAGGCACCAGGACAAAAGGCTCACCAGCTTGGCCTTTGCATTCCCGCTGACAGCTCCACAGCTTGAACCCAGAGAACTGCCTGCTGCCAACAGCCTTTCCAATCACTCTGAGCACCTCATGACAAGGAGTGTGGGGAATGAATCTCCAGCAGCCTCCTGCCCCAGGCTGTCCCCCGGGAGCAGCCCTGCTCCAGGCCGTGACTGCCACCTGCACAGCCAAAGGACCCGGAGCCGGTGTTACACACCACGGCTGTGCCTGGCACAGAGACACCAGTGGCCACACAAGTGGCCATGGCACTGTCCACACACAGTCCCTGCTGCTGCTCCCCCAGCCGCTGGCACCAACTCCCAGCCACCCACTCCTAAAGCCACGGGGCCCACTGGGACACTGCGGGGGCTCGTGGAAGCCAGCGGCCATTGTGACACAGCGGGGCTGCACAGAGCCCACGGTGCTTTGTGACCCGTGGCTCCCAGGAGAGCCTTTGTGATGCTGGGGAACTACAAGGAAGCCTGGCTCCTCTGTGACACCACCACAGAAGCTCAGGGGAGCCCTGGAGACCGTGCTGATGCTATTGAACCTGATGCAACCCTGCCTCCTCTGTGACACCACAGAACCTCTGGGAGCCCTGGAGACCGTGCTGATGCTATGGAACCTGATGCAACCCTGCCTCCACTGTGACACCACAGAAGCTCAGGGAGCCCTGGAGACTGTGGTGATGCTATGGAACCTGATGCAACCCTGCCTCCACTGTGACACCACAGAACCTCTGGGAGCCCTGGAGACCGTGCTGATGCTATGGAACCTGATGCAACCCTGCCTCCACTGTGACACCACAGAAGCTCGGGGAGCTCTGCAGACCGTGGGGATGCTGGCGAAGCTGACGGAACCCTGGGCACCACAGTGACGCTATGGAACCTGGTGGAACCGAGGGGCCACAGTGACACTGTGGGGCCTTTTGGAAGCAACAGGACCCTGGTGGGAAGCCACGGGATGATTAATCCTGCACGAACCTGCTCCAGGTGGGCTCCTCTCTCCCGGCTTCCACAGGTGCTGCTAGGATCCCACTCCGGCACTGGCTTGGCACGGGCTCACGGCTTCCTTTGGCAATGGCTCTGCTCCAGGATGGCATGCTGCAGAGAATGCAGGTAGATTTTGTGCTCACTCCTGGCATGCAGCTGGACAATAAAGCCTGATCCAGCCCCCCCTCAGCATATGTCCGGCTCTGGCATTGGGGCGGGGCAACTTTGGGAGCAGCCCCAGCCCTGCTCCTGCTCCCGGCTGGGCACCCAGCTGCTGGGACACAGGTGTGTCCTGATGCCACCGTCTACTCCTTTGAGAAGGGGAGGACAGAGTGCATCAGGGAGTTTGGTGTGGCTTACATGCGGCAAGGAGAAGGTGCAGCCCCAAACTGGCTTTCACTTCTAGAACCTTTTGCTATTGCGGGAGCAGCTGCTGGAGCTTTTCAACCGAGCTGCAAGAGTGAAAAGTGTGATGGCATGTCTATCTGAGAAGGAAGGTTCGGTGCCGCAGCCTGTTGTGCACAATTTATATGCTGATAAGAGAAGGGGGTGCTTTTGCAACGTTTTCCTTCCTGACACTTCTGTCTCTGTGAGCTTTAGCTGCTTGGACTCAGGGATACCGAAGGTATGTGAAAGTGACTGGGATGCGAGAATCATGTTGCACAGGGAACAGGGAAGGTCAGCAAATGTTTCCTGTCCTGGCACATCTCTCAGTCTGAACTGCAGCTGCAGATGCTTCACTTCCGCCAAGGACTCTGCCACCTTGAGAGAAGGATGCGCTCTATGGAGTTGAGAAAGAAAGTGCGTCTCACTAGCTTCTTTCCTCTACTTCATAGACAGCAAAGGGGCTATGAAAGGCAGCACTGGCTTTTTGTTCTAGGACTTCTTCTTTACAAGCAGCTGCTGGATGTTTGGAAGGGGGTTTGGGATATGCAAAAATGAGAGGCTAAGATGGTAAGAGGGTAAGATGGAAGTCATCTGGCAAAAGCAGAGCTCACAAAAGGGCCAGCTGAGAAAGCTCTTGCTGCCTACAACTTCAACTGCACCCCTCAAAGCAGCAGCACACATGCTGCTCTCGGCACTTTCCTTCTCAGCTCTACGCACCATCCTAAGCCTTGCCTCTCCCACACTCAGGATCCAAAGACAACGGCACCAGGGACTGCTCACACACTAAAGGCACCAGGACAAAAGGCTCACCAGCTTGGCCTTTGCATTCCCGCTGACAGCTCCACAGCTTGAACCCAGAGAACTGCCTGCTGCCAACAGCCTTTCCAATCACTCTGAGCACCTCATGACAAGGAGTGTGGGGAATGAATCTCCAGCAGCCTCCTGCCCCAGGCTGTCCCCCGGGAGCAGCCCTGCTCCAGGCCGTGACTGCCACCTGCACAGCCAAAGGACCCGGAGCCGGTGTTACACACCACGGCTGTGCCTGGCACAGAGACACCAGTGGCCACACAAGTGGCCATGGCACTGTCCACACACAGTCCCTGCTGCTGCTCCCCCAGCCGCTGGCACCAACTCCCAGCCACCCACTCCTAAAGCCACGGGGCCCACTGGGACACTGCGGGGGCTCGTGGAAGCCAGCGGCCATTGTGACACAGCGGGGCTGCACAGAGCCCACGGTGCTTTGTGACCCGTGGCTCCCAGGAGAGCCTTTGTGATGCTGGGGAACTACAAGGAAGCCTGGCTCCTCTGTGACACCACCACAGAAGCTCAGGGGAGCCCTGGAGACCGTGCTGATGCTATTGAACCTGATGCAACCCTGCCTCCTCTGTGACACCACAGAAGCTCTTGGAGCCCTGGAGACCGTGGTGATGCTATGGAACCTGATGCAACCCTGCCTCCTCTGTGACACCACAGAACCTCTGGGAGCCCTGGAGACCGTGCTGATGCTATGGAACCTGATGCAACCCTGCCTCCACTGTGACACCACAGAAGCTCAGGGAGCCCTGGAGACTGTGGTGATGCTATGGAACCTGATGCAACCCTGCCTCCACTGTGACACCACAGAACCTCTGGGAGCCCTGGAGACCGTGCTGATGCTATGGAACCTGATGCAACCCTGCCTCCACTGTGACACCACAGAAGCTCGGGGAGCTCTGCAGACCGTGGGGATGCTGGCGAAGCTGACGGAACCCTGGGCACCACAGTGACGCTATGGAACCTGGTGGAACCGAGGGGCCACAGTGACACTGTGGGGCCTTTTGGAAGCAACAGGACCCTGGTGGGAAGCCACGGGATGATTAATCCTGCACGAACCTGCTCCAGGTGGGCTCCTCTCTCCCGGCTTCCACAGGTGCTGCTAGGATCCCACTCCGGCACTGGCTTGGCACGGGCTCACGGCTTCCTTTGGCAATGGCTCTGCTCCAGGATGGCATGCTGCAGAGAATGCAGGTAGATTTTGTGCTCACTCCTGGCATGCAGCTGGACAATAAAGCCTGATCCAGCCCCCCCTCAGCATATGTCCGGCTCTGGCATTGGGGCGGGGCAACTTTGGGAGCAGCCCCAGCCCTGCTCCTGCTCCCGGCTGGGCACCCAGCTGCTGGGACACAGGTGTGTCCTGATGCCACCGTCTACTCCTTTGAGAAGGGGAGGACAGAGTGCATCAGGGAGTTTGGTGTGGCTTACATGCGGCAAGGAGAAGGTGCAGTCCCAAACTGGCTTTCACTTCTAGAACCTTTTGCTCTTGCGGGAGCAGCTGCTGGAGCTTTTCAACCGAGCTGCAAGAGTGAAAAGTGTGATGGCATGTCTATCTGAGAAGGAAGGTTCGGTGCCGCAGCCTGTTGTGCACAATTTATATGCTGATAAGAGAAGGGGGTGCTTTTGGAACGTTTTCCTTCCTGACACTTCTGTCTCTGTGAGCTTTAGCTGCTTGGACTCAGGGATACCGAAGGTATGTGAAAGTGACTGGGATGCGAGAATCATGTTGCACAGGGAACAGGGAAGGTCAGCAAATGTTTCCTGTCCTGGCACATCTCTCAGTCTGAACTGCAGCTGCAGATGCTTCACTTCCGCCAAGGACTCTGCCACCTTGAGAGAAGGATGCGCTCTATGGAGTTGAGAAAGAAAGTGCGTCTCACTAGCTTCTTTCCTCTACTTCATAGACAGCAAAGGGGCTATGAAAGGCAGCACTGGCTTTTTGTTCTAGGACTTCTTCTTTACAAGCAGCTGCTGGATGTTTGGAAGGGGGTTTGGGATATGCAAAAATGAGAGGCTAAGATGGTAAGAGGGTAAGATGGAAGTCATCTGGCAAAAGCAGAGCTCACAAAAGGGCCAGCTGAGAAAGCTCTTGCTGCCTACAACTTCAACTGCACCCCTCAAAGCAGCAGCACACACGCTGCTCTCGGCACTTTCCTTCTCAGCTCTACGCACCATCCTAAGCCTTGCCTCTCCCACACTCAGGATCCAAAGACAACGGCACCAGGGACTGCTCACACACTAAAGGCACCAGGACAAAAGGCTCACCAGCTTGGCCTTTGCATTCCCGCTGACAGCTCCACAGCTTGAACCCAGAGAACTGCCTGCTGCCAACAGCCTTTCCAATCACTCTGAGCACCTCATGACAAGGAGTGTGGGGAATGAATCTCCAGCAGCCTCCTGCCCCAGGCTGTCCCCCGGGAGCAGCCCTGCTCCAGGCCGTGACTGCCACCTGCACAGCCAAAGGACCCGGAGCCGGTGTTACACACCACGGCTGTGCCTGGCACAGAGACACCAGTGGCCACACAAGTGGCCATGGCACTGTCCACACACAGTCCCTGCTGCTGCTCCCCCAGCCGCTGGCACCAACTCCCAGCCACCCACTCCTAAAGCCACGGGGCCCACTGGGACACTGCGGGGGCTCGTGGAAGCCAGCGGCCATTGTGACACAGCGGGGCTGCACAGAGCCCACGGTGCTTTGTGACCCGTGGCTCCCAGGAGAGCCTTTGTGATGCTGGGGAACTACAAGGAAGCCTGCCTCCTCTGTGACACCACCACAGAAGCTCAGGGGAGCCCTGGAGACCGTGCTGATGCTATTGAACCTGATGCAACCCTGCCTCCTCTGTGACACCACAGAAGCTCTTGGAGCCCTGGAGACCGTGGTGATGCTATGGAACCTGATGCAACCCTGCCTCCTCTGTGACACCACAGAACCTCTGGGAGCCCTGGAGACCGTGCTGATGCTATGGAACCTGATGCAACCCTGCCTCCACTGTGACACCACAGAAGCTCAGGGAGCCCTGGAGACTGTGGTGATGCTATGGAACCTGATGCAACCCTGCCTCCACTGTGACACCACAGAACCTCTGGGAGCCCTGGAGACCGTGCTGATGCTATGGAACCTGATGCAACCCTGCCTCCACTGTGACACCACAGAAGCTCGGGGAGCTCTGCAGACCGTGGGGATGCTGGCGAAGCTGACGGAACCCTGGGCACCACAGTGACGCTATGGAACCTGGTGGAACCGAGGGGCCACAGTGACACTGTGGGGCCTTTTGGAAGCAACAGGACCCTGGTGGGAAGCCACGGGATGATTAATCCTGCACGAACCTGCTCCAGGTGGGCTCCTCTCTCCCGGCTTCCACAGGTGCTGCTAGGATCCCACTCCGGCACTGGCTTGGCACGGGCTCACGGCTTCCTTTGGCAATGGCTCTGCTCCAGGATGGCATGCTGCAGAGAATGCAGGTAGATTTTGTGCTCACTCCTGGCATGCAGCTGGACAATAAAGCCTGATCCAGCCCCCCCTCAGCATATGTCCGGCTCTGGCATTGGGGCGGGGCAACTTTGGGAGCAGCCCCAGCCCTGCTCCTGCTCCCGGCTGGGCACCCAGCTGCTGGGACACAGGTGTGTCCTGATGCCACCGTCTACTCCTTTGAGAAGGGGAGGACAGAGTGCATCAGGGAGTTTGGTGTGGCTTACATGCGGCAAGGAGAAGGTGCAGCCCCAAACTGGCTTTCACTTCTAGAACCTTTTGCTATTGCGGGAGCAGCTGCTGGAGCTTTTCAACCGAGCTGCAAGAGTGAAAAGTGTGATGGCATGTCTATCTGAGAAGGAAGGTTCGGTGCCGCAGCCTGTTGTGCACAATTTATATGCTGATAAGAGAAGGGGGTGCTTTTGCAACGTTTTCCTTCCTGACACTTCTGTCTCTGTGAGCTTTAGCTGCTTGGACTCAGGGATACCGAAGGTATGTGAAAGTGACTGGGATGCGAGAATCATGTTGCACAGGGAACAGGGAAGGTCAGCAAATGTTTCCTGTCCTGGCACATCTCTCAGTCTGAACTGCAGCTGCAGATGCTTCACTTCCGCCAAGGACTCTGCCACCTTGAGAGAAGGATGCGCTCTATGGAGTTGAGAAAGAAAGTGCGTCTCACTAGCTTCTTTCCTCTACTTCATAGACAGCAAAGGGGCTATGAAAGGCAGCACTGGCTTTTTGTTCTAGGACTTCTTCTTTACAAGCAGCTGCTGGATGTTTGGAAGGGGGTTTGGGATATGCAAAAATGAGAGGCTAAGATGGTAAGAGGGTAAGATGGAAGTCATCTGGCAAAAGCAGAGCTCACAAAAGGGCCAGCTGAGAAAGCTCTTGCTGCCTACAACTTCAACTGCACCCCTCAAAGCAGCAGCACACATGCTGCTCTCGGCACTTTCCTTCTCAGCTCTACGCACCATCCTAAGCCTTGCCTCTCCCACACTCAGGATCCAAAGACAACGGCACCAGGGACTGCTCACACACTAAAGGCACCAGGACAAAAGGCTCACCAGCTTGGCCTTTGCATTCCCGCTGACAGCTCCACAGCTTGAACCCAGAGAACTGCCTGCTGCCAACAGCCTTTCCAATCACTCTGAGCACCTCATGACAAGGAGTGTGGGGAATGAATCTCCAGCAGCCTCCTGCCCCAGGCTGTCCCCCGGGAGCAGCCCTGCTCCAGGCCGTGACTGCCACCTGCACAGCCAAAGGACCCGGAGCCGGTGTTACACACCACGGCTGTGCCTGGCACAGAGACACCAGTGGCCACACAAGTGGCCATGGCACTGTCCACACACAGTCCCTGCTGCTGCTCCCCCAGCCGCTGGCACCAACTCCCAGCCACCCACTCCTAAAGCCACGGGGCCCACTGGGACACTGCGGGGGCTCGTGGAAGCCAGCGGCCATTGTGACACAGCGGGGCTGCACAGAGCCCACGGTGCTTTGTGACCCGTGGCTCCCAGGAGAGCCTTTGTGATGCTGGGGAACTACAAGGAAGCCTGGCTCCTCTGTGACACCACCACAGAAGCTCAGGGGAGCCCTGGAGACCGTGCTGATGCTATTGAACCTGATGCAACCCTGCCTCCTCTGTGACACCACAGAAGCTCTTGGAGCCCTGGAGACCGTGCTGATGCTATGGAACCTGATGCAACCCTGCCTCCACTGTGACACCACAGAAGCTCAGGGAGCCCTGGAGACTGTGGTGATGCTATGGAACCTGATGCAACCCTGCCTCCACTGTGACACCACAGAACCTCTGGGAGCCCTGGAGACCGTGCTGATGCTATGGAACCTGATGCAACCCTGCCTCCACTGTGACACCACAGAAGCTCGGGGAGCTCTGCAGACCGTGGGGATGCTGGCGAAGCTGACGGAACCCTGGGCACCACAGTGACGCTATGGAACCTGGTGGAACCGAGGGGCCACAGTGACACTGTGGGGCCTTTTGGAAGCAACAGGACCCTGGTGGGAAGCCACGGGATGATTAATCCTGCACGAACCTGCTCCAGGTGGGCTCCTCTCTCCCGGCTTCCACAGGTGCTGCTAGGATCCCACTCCGGCACTGGCTTGGCACGGGCTCACGGCTTCCTTTGGCAATGGCTCTGCTCCAGGATGGCATGCTGCAGAGAATGCAGGTAGATTTTGTGCTCACTCCTGGCATGCAGCTGGACAATAAAGCCTGATCCAGCCCCCCCTCAGCATATGTCCGGCTCTGGCATTGGGGCGGGGCAACTTTGGGAGCAGCCCCAGCCCTGCTCCTGCTCCCGGCTGGGCACCCAGCTGCTGGGACACAGGTGTGTCCTGATGCCACCGTCTACTCCTTTGAGAAGGGGAGGACAGAGTGCATCAGGGAGTTTGGTGTGGCTTACATGCGGCAAGGAGAAGGTGCAGCCCCAAACTGGCTTTCACTTCTAGAACCTTTTGCTATTGCGGGAGCAGCTGCTGGAGCTTTTCAACCGAGCTGCAAGAGTGAAAAGTGTGATGGCATGTCTATCTGAGAAGGAAGGTTCGGTGCCGCAGCCTGTTGTGCACAATTTATATGCTGATAAGAGAAGGGGGTGCTTTTGGAACGTTTTCCTTCCTGACACTTCTGTCTCTGTGAGCTTTAGCTGCTTGGACTCAGGGATACCGAAGGTATGTGAAAGTGACTGGGATGCGAGAATCATGTTGCACAGGGAACAGGGAAGGTCAGCAAATGTTTCCTGTCCTGGCACATCTCTCAGTCTGAACTGCAGCTGCAGATGCTTCACTTCCGCCAAGGACTCTGCCACCTTGAGAGAAGGATGCGCTCTATGGAGTTGAGAAAGAAAGTGCGTCTCACTAGCTTCTTTCCTCTACTTCATAGACAGCAAAGGGGCTATGAAAGGCAGCACTGGCTTTTTGTTCTAGGACTTCTTCTTTACAAGCAGCTGCTGGATGTTTGGAAGGGGGTTTGGGATATGCAAAAATGAGAGGCTAAGATGGTAAGAGGGTAAGATGGAAGTCATCTGGCAAAAGCAGAGCTCACAAAAGGGCCAGCTGAGAAAGCTCTTGCTGCCTACAACTTCAACTGCACCCCTCAAAGCAGCAGCACACACGCTGCTCTCGGCACTTTCCTTCTCAGCTCTACGCACCATCCTAAGCCTTGCCTCTCCCACACTCAGGATCCAAAGACAACGGCACCAGGGACTGCTCACACACTAAAGGCACCAGGACAAAAGGCTCACCAGCTTGGCCTTTGCATTCCCGCTGACAGCTCCACAGCTTGAACCCAGAGAACTGCCTGCTGCCAACAGCCTTTCCAATCACTCTGAGCACCTCATGACAAGGAGTGTGGGGAATGAATCTCCAGCAGCCTCCTGCCCCAGGCTGTCCCCCGGGAGCAGCCCTGCTCCAGGCCGTGACTGCCACCTGCACAGCCAAAGGACCCGGAGCCGGTGTTACACACCACGGCTGTGCCTGGCACAGAGACACCAGTGGCCACACAAGTGGCCATGGCACTGTCCACACACAGTCCCTGCTGCTGCTCCCCCAGCCGCTGGCACCAACTCCCAGCCACCCACTCCTAAAGCCACGGGGCCCACTGGGACACTGCGGGGGCTCGTGGAAGCCAGCGGCCATTGTGACACAGCGGGGCTGCACAGAGCCCACGGTGCTTTGTGACCCGTGGCTCCCAGGAGAGCCTTTGTGATGCTGGGGAACTACAAGGAAGCCTGGCTCCTCTGTGACACCACCACAGAAGCTCAGGGGAGCCCTGGAGACCGTGCTGATGCTATTGAACCTGATGCAACCCTGCCTCCTCTGTGACACCACAGAAGCTCTTGGAGCCCTGGAGACCGTGGTGATGCTATGGAACCTGATGCAACCCTGCCTCCTCTGTGACACCACAGAACCTCTGGGAGCCCTGGAGACCGTGCTGATGCTATGGAACCTGATGCAACCCTGCCTCCACTGTGACACCACAGAAGCTCAGGGAGCCCTGGAGACTGTGGTGATGCTATGGAACCTGATGCAACCCTGCCTCCACTTCGACACCACAGAACCTCTGGGAGCCCTGGAGACCGTGCTGATGCTATGGAACCTGATGCAACCCTGCCTCCACTGTGACACCACAGAAGCTCGGGGAGCTCTGCAGACCGTGGGGATGCTGGCGAAGCTGACGGAACCCTGGGCACCACAGTGACGCTATGGAACCTGGTGGAACCGAGGGGCCACAGTGACACTGTGGGGCCTTTTGGAAGCAACAGGACCCTGGTGGGAAGCCACGGGATGATTAATCCTGCACGAACCTGCTCCAGGTGGGCTCCTCTCTCCCGGCTTCCACAGGTGCTGCTAGGATCCCACTCCGGCACTGGCTTGGCACGGGCTCACGGCTTCCTTTGGCAATGGCTCTGCTCCAGGATGGCATGCTGCAGAGAATGCAGGTAGATTTTGTGCTCACTCCTGGCATGCAGCTGGACAATAAAGCCTGATCCAGCCCCCCCTCAGCATATGTCCGGCTCTGGCATTGGGGCGGGGCAACTTTGGGAGCAGCCCCAGCCCTGCTCCTGCTCCCGGCTGGGCACCCAGCTGCTGGGACACAGGTGTGTCCTGATGCCACCGTCTACTCCTTTGAGAAGGGGAGGACAGAGTGCATCAGGGAGTTTGGTGTGGCTTACATGCGGCAAGGAGAAGGTGCAGCCCCAAACTGGCTTTCACTTCTAGAACCTTTTGCTATTGCGGGAGCAGCTGCTGGAGCTTTTCAACCGAGCTGCAAGAGTGAAAAGTGTGATGGCATGTCTATCTGAGAAGGAAGGTTCGGTGCCGCAGCCTGTTGTGCACAATTTATATGCTGATAAGAGAAGGGGGTGCTTTTGGAACGTTTTCCTTCCTGACACTTCTGTCTCTGTGAGCTTTAGCTGCTTGGACTCAGGGATACCGAAGGTATGTGAAAGTGACTGGGATGCGAGAATCATGTTGCACAGGGAACAGGGAAGGTCAGCAAATGTTTCCTGTCCTGGCACATCTCTCAGTCTGAACTGCAGCTGCAGATGCTTCACTTCCGCCAAGGACTCTGCCACCTTGAGAGAAGGATGCGCTCTATGGAGTTGAGAAAGAAAGTGCGTCTCACTAGCTTCTTTCCTCTACTTCATAGACAGCAAAGGGGCTATGAAAGGCAGCACTGGCTTTTTGTTCTAGGACTTCTTCTTTACAAGCAGCTGCTGGATGTTTGGAAGGGGGTTTGGGATATGCAAAAATGAGAGGCTAAGATGGTAAGAGGGTAAGATGGAAGTCATCTGGCAAAAGCAGAGCTCACAAAAGGGCCAGCTGAGAAAGCTCTTGCTGCCTACAACTTCAACTGCACCCCTCAAAGCAGCAGCACACACGCTGCTCTCGGCACTTTCCTTCTCAGCTCTACGCACCATCCTAAGCCTTGCCTCTCCCACACTCAGGATCCAAAGACAACGGCACCAGGGACTGCTCACACACTAAAGGCACCAGGACAAAAGGCTCACCAGCTTGGCCTTTGCATTCCCGCTGACAGCTCCACAGCTTGAACCCAGAGAACTGCCTGCTGCCAACAGCCTTTCCAATCACTCTGAGCACCTCATGACAAGGAGTGTGGGGAATGAATCTCCAGCAGCCTCCTGCCCCAGGCTGTCCCCCGGGAGCAGCCCTGCTCCAGGCCGTGACTGCCACCTGCACAGCCAAAGGACCCGGAGCCGGTGTTACACACCACGGCTGTGCCTGGCACAGAGACACCAGTGGCCACACAAGTGGCCATGGCACTGTCCACACACAGTCCCTGCTGCTGCTCCCCCAGCCGCTGGCACCAACTCCCAGCCACCCACTCCTAAAGCCACGGGGCCCACTGGGACACTGCGGGGGCTCGTGGAAGCCAGCGGCCATTGTGACACAGCGGGGCTGCACAGAGCCCACGGTGCTTTGTGACCCGTGGCTCCCAGGAGAGCCTTTGTGATGCTGGGGAACTACAAGGAAGCCTGGCTCCTCTGTGACACCACCACAGAAGCTCAGGGGAGCCCTGGAGACCGTGCTGATGCTATTGAACCTGATGCAACCCTGCCTCCTCTGTGACACCACAGAACCTCTGGGAGCCCTGGAGACCGTGCTGATGCTATGGAACCTGATGCAACCCTGCCTCCACTGTGACACCACAGAAGCTCAGGGAGCCCTGGAGACTGTGGTGATGCTATGGAACCTGATGCAACCCTGCCTCCACTGTGACACCACAGAACCTCTGGGAGCCCTGGAGACCGTGCTGATGCTATGGAACCTGATGCAACCCTGCCTCCACTGTGACACCACAGAAGCTCGGGGAGCTCTGCAGACCGTGGGGATGCTGGCGAAGCTGACGGAACCCTGGGCACCACAGTGACGCTATGGAACCTGGTGGAACCGAGGGGCCACAGTGACACTGTGGGGCCTTTTGGAAGCAACAGGACCCTGGTGGGAAGCCACGGGATGATTAATCCTGCACGAACCTGCTCCAGGTGGGCTCCTCTCTCCCGGCTTCCACAGGTGCTGCTAGGATCCCACTCCGGCACTGGCTTGGCACGGGCTCACGGCTTCCTTTGGCAATGGCTCTGCTCCAGGATGGCATGCTGCAGAGAATGCAGGTAGATTTTGTGCTCACTCCTGGCATGCAGCTGGACAATAAAGCCTGATCCAGCCCCCCCTCAGCATATGTCCGGCTCTGGCATTGGGGCGGGGCAACTTTGGGAGCAGCCCCAGCCCTGCTCCTGCTCCCGGCTGGGCACCCAGCTGCTGGGACACAGGTGTGTCCTGATGCCACCGTCTACTCCTTTGAGAAGGGGAGGACAGAGTGCATCAGGGAGTTTGGTGTGGCTTACATGCGGCAAGGAGAAGGTGCAGCCCCAAACTGGCTTTCACTTCTAGAACCTTTTGCTATTGCGGGAGCAGCTGCTGGAGCTTTTCAACCGAGCTGCAAGAGTGAAAAGTGTGATGGCATGTCTATCTGAGAAGGAAGGTTCGGTGCCGCAGCCTGTTGTGCACAATTTATATGCTGATAAGAGAAGGGGGTGCTTTTGCAACGTTTTCCTTCCTGACACTTCTGTCTCTGTGAGCTTTAGCTGCTTGGACTCAGGGATACCGAAGGTATGTGAAAGTGACTGGGATGCGAGAATCATGTTGCACAGGGAACAGGGAAGGTCAGCAAATGTTTCCTGTCCTGGCACATCTCTCAGTCTGAACTGCAGCTGCAGATGCTTCACTTCCGCCAAGGACTCTGCCACCTTGAGAGAAGGATGCGCTCTATGGAGTTGAGAAAGAAAGTGCGTCTCACTAGCTTCTTTCCTCTACTTCATAGACAGCAAAGGGGCTATGAAAGGCAGCACTGGCTTTTTGTTCTAGGACTTCTTCTTTACAAGCAGCTGCTGGATGTTTGGAAGGGGGTTTGGGATATGCAAAAATGAGAGGCTAAGATGGTAAGAGGGTAAGATGGAAGTCATCTGGCAAAAGCAGAGCTCACAAAAGGGCCAGCTGAGAAAGCTCTTGCTGCCTACAACTTCAACTGCACCCCTCAAAGCAGCAGCACACACGCTGCTCTCGGCACTTTCCTTCTCAGCTCTACGCACCATCCTAAGCCTTGCCTCTCCCACACTCAGGATCCAAAGACAACGGCACCAGGGACTGCTCACACACTAAAGGCACCAGGACAAAAGGCTCACCAGCTTGGCCTTTGCATTCCCGCTGACAGCTCCACAGCTTGAACCCAGAGAACTGCCTGCTGCCAACAGCCTTTCCAATCACTCTGAGCACCTCATGACAAGGAGTGTGGGGAATGAATCTCCAGCAGCCTCCTGCCCCAGGCTGTCCCCCGGGAGCAGCCCTGCTCCAGGCCGTGACTGCCACCTGCACAGCCAAAGGACCCGGAGCCGGTGTTACACACCACGGCTGTGCCTGGCACAGAGACACCAGTGGCCACACAAGTGGCCATGGCACTGTCCACACACAGTCCCTGCTGCTGCTCCCCCAGCCGCTGGCACCAACTCCCAGCCACCCACTCCTAAAGCCACGGGGCCCACTGGGACACTGCGGGGGCTCGTGGAAGCCAGCGGCCATTGTGACACAGCGGGGCTGCACAGAGCCCACGGTGCTTTGTGACCCGTGGCTCCCAGGAGAGCCTTTGTGATGCTGGGGAACTACAAGGAAGCCTGGCTCCTCTGTGACACCACCACAGAAGCTCAGGGGAGCCCTGGAGACCGTGCTGATGCTATTGAACCTGATGCAACCCTGCCTCCTCTGTGACACCACAGAAGCTCTTGGAGCCCTGGAGACCGTGGTGATGCTATGGAACCTGATGCAACCCTGCCTCCTCTGTGACACCACAGAACCTCTGGGAGCCCTGGAGACCGTGCTGATGCTATGGAACCTGATGCAACCCTGCCTCCACTGTGACACCACAGAAGCTCAGGGAGCCCTGGAGACTGTGGTGATGCTATGGAACCTGATGCAACCCTGCCTCCACTGTGACACCACAGAACCTCTGGGAGCCCTGGAGACCGTGCTGATGCTATGGAACCTGATGCAACCCTGCCTCCACTGTGACACCACAGAAGCTCGGGGAGCTCTGCAGACCGTGGGGATGCTGGCGAAGCTGACGGAACCCTGGGCACCACAGTGACGCTATGGAACCTGGTGGAACCGAGGGGCCACAGTGACACTGTGGGGCCTTTTGGAAGCAACAGGACCCTGGTGGGAAGCCACGGGATGATTAATCCTGCACGAACCTGCTCCAGGTGGGCTCCTCTCTCCCGGCTTCCACAGGTGCTGCTAGGATCCCACTCCGGCACTGGCTTGGCACGGGCTCACGGCTTCCTTTGGCAATGGCTCTGCTCCAGGATGGCATGCTGCAGAGAATGCAGGTAGATTTTGTGCTCACTCCTGGCATGCAGCTGGACAATAAAGCCTGATCCAGCCCCCCCTCAGCATATGTCCGGCTCTGGCATTGGGGCGGGGCAACTTTGGGAGCAGCCCCAGCCCTGCTCCTGCTCCCGGCTGGGCACCCAGCTGCTGGGACACAGGTGTGTCCTGATGCCACCGTCTACTCCTTTGAGAAGGGGAGGACAGAGTGCATCAGGGAGTTTGGTGTGGCTTACATGCGGCAAGGAGAAGGTGCAGCCCCAAACTGGCTTTCACTTCTAGAACCTTTTGCTATTGCGGGAGCAGCTGCTGGAGCTTTTCAACCGAGCTGCAAGAGTGAAAAGTGTGATGGCATGTCTATCTGAGAAGGAAGGTTCGGTGCCGCAGCCTGTTGTGCACAATTTATATGCTGATAAGAGAAGGGGGTGCTTTTGGAACGTTTTCCTTCCTGACACTTCTGTCTCTGTGAGCTTTAGCTGCTTGGACTCAGGGATACCGAAGGTATGTGAAAGTGACTGGGATGCGAGAATCATGTTGCACAGGGAACAGGGAAGGTCAGCAAATGTTTCCTGTCCTGGCACATCTCTCAGTCTGAACTGCAGCTGCAGATGCTTCACTTCCGCCAAGGACTCTGCCACCTTGAGAGAAGGATGCGCTCTATGGAGTTGAGAAAGAAAGTGCGTCTCACTAGCTTCTTTCCTCTACTTCATAGACAGCAAAGGGGCTATGAAAGGCAGCACTGGCTTTTTGTTCTAGGACTTCTTCTTTACAAGCAGCTGCTGGATGTTTGGAAGGGGGTTTGGGATATGCAAAAATGAGAGGCTAAGATGGTAAGAGGGTAAGATGGAAGTCATCTGGCAAAAGCAGAGCTCACAAAAGGGCCAGCTGAGAAAGCTCTTGCTGCCTACAACTTCAACTGCACCCCTCAAAGCAGCAGCACACACGCTGCTCTCGGCACTTTCCTTCTCAGCTCTACGCACCATCCTAAGCCTTGCCTCTCCCACACTCAGGATCCAAAGACAACGGCACCAGGGACTGCTCACACACTAAAGGCACCAGGACAAAAGGCTCACCAGCTTGGCCTTTGCATTCCCGCTGACAGCTCCACAGCTTGAACCCAGAGAACTGCCTGCTGCCAACAGCCTTTCCAATCACTCTGAGCACCTCATGACAAGGAGTGTGGGGAATGAATCTCCAGCAGCCTCCTGCCCCAGGCTGTCCCCCGGGAGCAGCCCTGCTCCAGGCCGTGACTGCCACCTGCACAGCCAAAGGACCCGGAGCCGGTGTTACACACCACGGCTGTGCCTGGCACAGAGACACCAGTGGCCACACAAGTGGCCATGGCACTGTCCACACACAGTCCCTGCTGCTGCTCCCCCAGCCGCTGGCACCAACTCCCAGCCACCCACTCCTAAAGCCACGGGGCCCACTGGGACACTGCGGGGGCTCGTGGAAGCCAGCGGCCATTGTGACACAGCGGGGCTGCACAGAGCCCACGGTGCTTTGTGACCCGTGGCTCCCAGGAGAGCCTTTGTGATGCTGGGGAACTACAAGGAAGCCTGGCTCCTCTGTGACACCACCACAGAAGCTCAGGGGAGCCCTGGAGACCGTGCTGATGCTATTGAACCTGATGCAACCCTGCCTCCTCTGTGACACCACAGAACCTCTGGGAGCCCTGGAGACCGTGCTGATGCTATGGAACCTGATGCAACCCTGCCTCCACTGTGACACCACAGAAGCTCAGGGAGCCCTGGAGACTGTGGTGATGCTATGGAACCTGATGCAACCCTGCCTCCACTGTGACACCACAGAACCTCTGGGAGCCCTGGAGACCGTGCTGATGCTATGGAACCTGATGCAACCCTGCCTCCACTGTGACACCACAGAAGCTCGGGGAGCTCTGCAGACCGTGGGGATGCTGGCGAAGCTGACGGAACCCTGGGCACCACAGTGACGCTATGGAACCTGGTGGAACCGAGGGGCCACAGTGACACTGTGGGGCCTTTTGGAAGCAACAGGACCCTGGTGGGAAGCCACGGGATGATTAATCCTGCACGAACCTGCTCCAGGTGGGCTCCTCTCTCCCGGCTTCCACAGGTGCTGCTAGGATCCCACTCCGGCACTGGCTTGGCACGGGCTCACGGCTTCCTTTGGCAATGGCTCTGCTCCAGGATGGCATGCTGCAGAGAATGCAGGTAGATTTTGTGCTCACTCCTGGCATGCAGCTGGACAATAAAGCCTGATCCAGCCCCCCCTCAGCATATGTCCGGCTCTGGCATTGGGGCGGGGCAACTTTGGGAGCAGCCCCAGCCCTGCTCCTGCTCCCGGCTGGGCACCCAGCTGCTGGGACACAGGTGTGTCCTGATGCCACCGTCTACTCCTTTGAGAAGGGGAGGACAGAGTGCATCAGGGAGTTTGGTGTGGCTTACATGCGGCAAGGAGAAGGTGCAGCCCCAAACTGGCTTTCACTTCTAGAACCTTTTGCTATTGCGGGAGCAGCTGCTGGAGCTTTTCAACCGAGCTGCAAGAGTGAAAAGTGTGATGGCATGTCTATCTGAGAAGGAAGGTTCGGTGCCGCAGCCTGTTGTGCACAATTTATATGCTGATAAGAGAAGGGGGTGCTTTTGCAACGTTTTCCTTCCTGACACTTCTGTCTCTGTGAGCTTTAGCTGCTTGGACTCAGGGATACCGAAGGTATGTGAAAGTGACTGGGATGCGAGAATCATGTTGCACAGGGAACAGGGAAGGTCAGCAAATGTTTCCTGTCCTGGCACATCTCTCAGTCTGAACTGCAGCTGCAGATGCTTCACTTCCGCCAAGGACTCTGCCACCTTGAGAGAAGGATGCGCTCTATGGAGTTGAGAAAGAAAGTGCGTCTCACTAGCTTCTTTCCTCTACTTCATAGACAGCAAAGGGGCTATGAAAGGCAGCACTGGCTTTTTGTTCTAGGACTTCTTCTTTACAAGCAGCTGCTGGATGTTTGGAAGGGGGTTTGGGATATGCAAAAATGAGAGGCTAAGATGGTAAGAGGGTAAGATGGAAGTCATCTGGCAAAAGCAGAGCTCACAAAAGGGCCAGCTGAGAAAGCTCTTGCTGCCTACAACTTCAACTGCACCCCTCAAAGCAGCAGCACACATGCTGCTCTCGGCACTTTCCTTCTCAGCTCTACGCACCATCCTAAGCCTTGCCTCTCCCACACTCAGGATCCAAAGACAACGGCACCAGGGACTGCTCACACACTAAAGGCACCAGGACAAAAGGCTCACCAGCTTGGCCTTTGCATTCCCGCTGACAGCTCCACAGCTTGAACCCAGAGAACTGCCTGCTGCCAACAGCCTTTCCAATCACTCTGAGCACCTCATGACAAGGAGTGTGGGGAATGAATCTCCAGCAGCCTCCTGCCCCAGGCTGTCCCCCGGGAGCAGCCCTGCTCCAGGCCGTGACTGCCACCTGCACAGCCAAAGGACCCGGAGCCGGTGTTACACACCACGGCTGTGCCTGGCACAGAGACACCAGTGGCCACACAAGTGGCCATGGCACTGTCCACACACAGTCCCTGCTGCTGCTCCCCCAGCCGCTGGCACCAACTCCCAGCCACCCACTCCTAAAGCCACGGGGCCCACTGGGACACTGCGGGGGCTCGTGGAAGCCAGCGGCCATTGTGACACAGCGGGGCTGCACAGAGCCCACGGTGCTTTGTGACCCGTGGCTCCCAGGAGAGCCTTTGTGATGCTGGGGAACTACAAGGAAGCCTGGCTCCTCTGTGACACCACCACAGAAGCTCAGGGGAGCCCTGGAGACCGTGCTGATGCTATTGAACCTGATGCAACCCTGCCTCCTCTGTGACACCACAGAAGCTCTTGGAGCCCTGGAGACCGTGGTGATGCTATGGAACCTGATGCAACCCTGCCTCCTCTGTGACACCACAGAACCTCTGGGAGCCCTGGAGACCGTGCTGATGCTATGGAACCTGATGCAACCCTGCCTCCACTGTGACACCACAGAAGCTCAGGGAGCCCTGGAGACTGTGGTGATGCTATGGAACCTGATGCAACCCTGCCTCCACTGTGACACCACAGAACCTCTGGGAGCCCTGGAGACCGTGCTGATGCTATGGAACCTGATGCAACCCTGCCTCCACTGTGACACCACAGAAGCTCGGGGAGCTCTGCAGACCGTGGGGATGCTGGCGAAGCTGACGGAACCCTGGGCACCACAGTGACGCTATGGAACCTGGTGGAACCGAGGGGCCACAGTGACACTGTGGGGCCTTTTGGAAGCAACAGGACCCTGGTGGGAAGCCACGGGATGATTAATCCTGCACGAACCTGCTCCAGGTGGGCTCCTCTCTCCCGGCTTCCACAGGTGCTGCTAGGATCCCACTCCGGCACTGGCTTGGCACGGGCTCACGGCTTCCTTTGGCAATGGCTCTGCTCCAGGATGGCATGCTGCAGAGAATGCAGGTAGATTTTGTGCTCACTCCTGGCATGCAGCTGGACAATAAAGCCTGATCCAGCCCCCCCTCAGCATATGTCCGGCTCTGGCATTGGGGCGGGGCAACTTTGGGAGCAGCCCCAGCCCTGCTCCTGCTCCCGGCTGGGCACCCAGCTGCTGGGACACAGGTGTGTCCTGATGCCACCGTCTACTCCTTTGAGAAGGGGAGGACAGAGTGCATCAGGGAGTTTGGTGTGGCTTACATGCGGCAAGGAGAAGGTGCAGCCCCAAACTGGCTTTCACTTCTAGAACCTTTTGCTATTGCGGGAGCAGCTGCTGGAGCTTTTCAACCGAGCTGCAAGAGTGAAAAGTGTGATGGCATGTCTATCTGAGAAGGAAGGTTCGGTGCCGCAGCCTGTTGTGCACAATTTATATGCTGATAAGAGAAGGGGGTGCTTTTGGAACGTTTTCCTTCCTGACACTTCTGTCTCTGTGAGCTTTAGCTGCTTGGACTCAGGGATACCGAAGGTATGTGAAAGTGACTGGGATGCGAGAATCATGTTGCACAGGGAACAGGGAAGGTCAGCAAATGTTTCCTGTCCTGGCACATCTCTCAGTCTGAACTGCAGCTGCAGATGCTTCACTTCCGCCAAGGACTCTGCCACCTTGAGAGAAGGATGCGCTCTATGGAGTTGAGAAAGAAAGTGCGTCTCACTAGCTTCTTTCCTCTACTTCATAGACAGCAAAGGGGCTATGAAAGGCAGCACTGGCTTTTTGTTCTAGGACTTCTTCTTTACAAGCAGCTGCTGGATGTTTGGAAGGGGGTTTGGGATATGCAAAAATGAGAGGCTAAGATGGTAAGAGGGTAAGATGGAAGTCATCTGGCAAAAGCAGAGCTCACAAAAGGGCCAGCTGAGAAAGCTCTTGCTGCCTACAACTTCAACTGCACCCCTCAAAGCAGCAGCACACACGCTGCTCTCGGCACTTTCCTTCTCAGCTCTACGCACCATCCTAAGCCTTGCCTCTCCCACACTCAGGATCCAAAGACAACGGCACCAGGGACTGCTCACACACTAAAGGCACCAGGACAAAAGGCTCACCAGCTTGGCCTTTGCATTCCCGCTGACAGCTCCACAGCTTGAACCCAGAGAACTGCCTGCTGCCAACAGCCTTTCCAATCACTCTGAGCACCTCATGACAAGGAGTGTGGGGAATGAATCTCCAGCAGCCTCCTGCCCCAGGCTGTCCCCCGGGAGCAGCCCTGCTCCAGGCCGTGACTGCCACCTGCACAGCCAAAGGACCCGGAGCCGGTGTTACACACCACGGCTGTGCCTGGCACAGAGACACCAGTGGCCACACAAGTGGCCATGGCACTGTCCACACACAGTCCCTGCTGCTGCTCCCCCAGCCGCTGGCACCAACTCCCAGCCACCCACTCCTAAAGCCACGGGGCCCACTGGGACACTGCGGGGGCTCGTGGAAGCCAGCGGCCATTGTGACACAGCGGGGCTGCACAGAGCCCACGGTGCTTTGTGACCCGTGGCTCCCAGGAGAGCCTTTGTGATGCTGGGGAACTACAAGGAAGCCTGCCTCCTCTGTGACACCACCACAGAAGCTCAGGGGAGCCCTGGAGACCGTGCTGATGCTATTGAACCTGATGCAACCCTGCCTCCTCTGTGACACCACAGAAGCTCTTGGAGCCCTGGAGACCGTGGTGATGCTATGGAACCTGATGCAACCCTGCCTCCTCTGTGACACCACAGAACCTCTGGGAGCCCTGGAGACCGTGCTGATGCTATGGAACCTGATGCAACCCTGCCTCCACTGTGACACCACAGAAGCTCAGGGAGCCCTGGAGACTGTGGTGATGCTATGGAACCTGATGCAACCCTGCCTCCACTTCGACACCACAGAACCTCTGGGAGCCCTGGAGACCGTGCTGATGCTATGGAACCTGATGCAACCCTGCCTCCACTGTGACACCACAGAAGCTCGGGGAGCTCTGCAGACCGTGGGGATGCTGGCGAAGCTGACGGAACCCTGGGCACCACAGTGACGCTATGGAACCTGGTGGAACCGAGGGGCCACAGTGACACTGTGGGGCCTTTTGGAAGCAACAGGACCCTGGTGGGAAGCCACGGGATGATTAATCCTGCACGAACCTGCTCCAGGTGGGCTCCTCTCTCCCGGCTTCCACAGGTGCTGCTAGGATCCCACTCCGGCACTGGCTTGGCACGGGCTCACGGCTTCCTTTGGCAATGGCTCTGCTCCAGGATGGCATGCTGCAGAGAATGCAGGTAGATTTTGTGCTCACTCCTGGCATGCAGCTGGACAATAAAGCCTGATCCAGCCCCCCCTCAGCATATGTCCGGCTCTGGCATTGGGGCGGGGCAACTTTGGGAGCAGCCCCAGCCCTGCTCCTGCTCCCGGCTGGGCACCCAGCTGCTGGGACACAGGTGTGTCCTGATGCCACCGTCTACTCCTTTGAGAAGGGGAGGACAGAGTGCATCAGGGAGTTTGGTGTGGCTTACATGCGGCAAGGAGAAGGTGCAGCCCCAAACTGGCTTTCACTTCTAGAACCTTTTGCTATTGCGGGAGCAGCTGCTGGAGCTTTTCAACCGAGCTGCAAGAGTGAAAAGTGTGATGGCATGTCTATCTGAGAAGGAAGGTTCGGTGCCGCAGCCTGTTGTGCACAATTTATATGCTGATAAGAGAAGGGGGTGCTTTTGCAACGTTTTCCTTCCTGACACTTCTGTCTCTGTGAGCTTTAGCTGCTTGGACTCAGGGATACCGAAGGTATGTGAAAGTGACTGGGATGCGAGAATCATGTTGCACAGGGAACAGGGAAGGTCAGCAAATGTTTCCTGTCCTGGCACATCTCTCAGTCTGAACTGCAGCTGCAGATGCTTCACTTCCGCCAAGGACTCTGCCACCTTGAGAGAAGGATGCGCTCTATGGAGTTGAGAAAGAAAGTGCGTCTCACTAGCTTCTTTCCTCTACTTCATAGACAGCAAAGGGGCTATGAAAGGCAGCACTGGCTTTTTGTTCTAGGACTTCTTCTTTACAAGCAGCTGCTGGATGTTTGGAAGGGGGTTTGGGATATGCAAAAATGAGAGGCTAAGATGGTAAGAGGGTAAGATGGAAGTCATCTGGCAAAAGCAGAGCTCACAAAAGGGCCAGCTGAGAAAGCTCTTGCTGCCTACAACTTCAACTGCACCCCTCAAAGCAGCAGCACACACGCTGCTCTCGGCACTTTCCTTCTCAGCTCTACGCACCATCCTAAGCCTTGCCTCTCCCACACTCAGGATCCAAAGACAACGGCACCAGGGACTGCTCACACACTAAAGGCACCAGGACAAAAGGCTCACCAGCTTGGCCTTTGCATTCCCGCTGACAGCTCCACAGCTTGAACCCAGAGAACTGCCTGCTGCCAACAGCCTTTCCAATCACTCTGAGCACCTCATGACAAGGAGTGTGGGGAATGAATCTCCAGCAGCCTCCTGCCCCAGGCTGTCCCCCGGGAGCAGCCCTGCTCCAGGCCGTGACTGCCACCTGCACAGCCAAAGGACCCGGAGCCGGTGTTACACACCACGGCTGTGCCTGGCACAGAGACACCAGTGGCCACACAAGTGGCCATGGCACTGTCCACACACAGTCCCTGCTGCTGCTCCCCCAGCCGCTGGCACCAACTCCCAGCCACCCACTCCTAAAGCCACGGGGCCCACTGGGACACTGCGGGGGCTCGTGGAAGCCAGCGGCCATTGTGACACAGCGGGGCTGCACAGAGCCCACGGTGCTTTGTGACCCGTGGCTCCCAGGAGAGCCTTTGTGATGCTGGGGAACTACAAGGAAGCCTGGCTCCTCTGTGACACCACCACAGAAGCTCAGGGGAGCCCTGGAGACCGTGCTGATGCTATGGAACCTGATGCAACCCTGCCTCCTCTGTGACACCACAGAAGCTCTTGGAGCCCTGGAGACCGTGGTGATGCTATGGAACCTGATGCAACCCTGCCTCCTCTGTGACACCACAGAACCTCTGGGAGCCCTGGAGACCGTGGTGATGCTATGGAACCTGATGCAACCCTGCCTCCTCTGTGACACCACAGAACTTCTGGGAGCCCTGGAGACCGTGCTGATGCTATGGAACCTGATGCAACCCTGCCTCCACTGTGACACCACAGAAGCTCGGGGAGCTCTGCAGACCGTGGGGATGCTGGCGAAGCTGACGGAACCCTGGGCACCACAGTGACGCTATGGAACCTGGTGGAACCGAGGGGCCACAGTGACACTGTGGGGCCTTTTGGAAGCAACAGGACCCTGGTGGGAAGCCACGGGATGATTAATCCTGCACGAACCTGCTCCAGGTGGGCTCCTCTCTCCCGGCTTCCACAGGTGCTGCTAGGATCCCACTCCGGCACTGGCTTGGCACGGGCTCACGGCTTCCTTTGGCAATGGCTCTGCTCCAGGATGGCATGCTGCAGAGAATGCAGGTAGATTTTGTGCTCACTCCTGGCATGCAGCTGGACAATAAAGCCTGATCCAGCCCCCCCTCAGCATATGTCCGGCTCTGGCATTGGGGCGGGGCAACTTTGGGAGCAGCCCCAGCCCTGCTCCTGCTCCCGGCTGGGCACCCAGCTGCTGGGACACAGGTGTGTCCTGATGCCACCGTCTACTCCTTTGAGAAGGGGAGGACAGAGTGCATCAGGGAGTTTGGTGTGGCTTACATGCGGCAAGGAGAAGGTGCAGCCCCAAACTGGCTTTCACTTCTAGAACCTTTTGCTATTGCGGGAGCAGCTGCTGGAGCTTTTCAACCGAGCTGCAAGAGTGAAAAGTGTGATGGCATGTCTATCTGAGAAGGAAGGTTCGGTGCCGCAGCCTGTTGTGCACAATTTATATGCTGATAAGAGAAGGGGGTGCTTTTGGAACGTTTTCCTTCCTGACACTTCTGTCTCTGTGAGCTTTAGCTGCTTGGACTCAGGGGTACCGAAGGTGTGTGAAAGTGACTGGGATGCAAGAATCATGTTGCACAGGGAACAGGGAAGGTCAGCAAATGTTTCCTGTCCTGGCACATCTCTCAGTCTGAACTGCAGCTGCAGATGCTTCACTTCCGCCAAGGACTCTGCCACCTTGAGAGAAGGATGCGCTCTATGGAGTTGAGAAAGAAAGTGCGTCTCACTAGCTTCTTTCCTCTACTTCATAGACAGCAAAGGGGCTATGAAAGGCAGCACTGGCTTTTTGTTCTAGGACTTCTTCTTTACAAGCAGCTGCTGGATGTTTGGAAGGGGGTTTGGGATATGCAAAAATGAGAGGCTAAGATGGTAAGAGGGTAAGATGGAAGTCATCTGGCAAAAGCAGAGCTCACAAAAGGGCCAGCTGAGAAAGCTCTTGCTGCCTACAACTTCAACTGCACCCCTCAAAGCAGCAGCACACACGCTGCTCTCGGCACTTTCCTTCTCAGCTCTACGCACCATCCTAAGCCTTGCCTCTCCCACACTCAGGATCCAAAGACAACGGCACCAGGGACTGCTCACACACTAAAGGCACCAGGACAAAAGGCTCACCAGCTTGGCCTTTGCATTCCCGCTGACAGCTCCACAGCTTGAACCCAGAGAACTGCCTGCTGCCAACAGCCTTTCCAATCACTCTGAGCACCTCATGACAAGGAGTGTGGGGAATGAATCTCCAGCAGCCTCCTGCCCCAGGCTGTCCCCCGGGAGCAGCCCTGCTCCAGGCCGTGACTGCCACCTGCACAGCCAAAGGACCCGGAGCCGGTGTTACACACCACGGCTGTGCCTGGCACAGAGACACCAGTGGCCACACAAGTGGCCATGGCACTGTCCACACACAGTCCCTGCTGCTGCTCCCCCAGCCGCTGGCACCAACTCCCAGCCACCCACTCCTAAAGCCACGGGGCCCACTGGGACACTGCGGGGGCTCGTGGAAGCCAGCGGCCATTGTGACACAGCGGGGCTGCACAGAGCCCACGGTGCTTTGTGACCCGTGGCTCCCAGGAGAGCCTTTGTGATGCTGGGGAACTACAAGGAAGCCTGGCTCCTCTGTGACACCACCACAGAAGCTCAGGGGAGCCCTGGAGACCGTGCTGATGCTATGGAACCTGATGCAACCCTGCCTCCTCTGTGACACCACAGAAGCTCTTGGAGCCCTGGAGACCGTGGTGATGCTATGGAACCTGATGCAACCCTGCCTCCTCTGTGACACCACAGAACCTCTGGGAGCCCTGGAGACCGTGGTGATGCTATGGAACCTGATGCAACCCTGCCTCCTCTGTGACACCACAGAACTTCTGGGAGCCCTGGAGACCGTGCTGATGCTATGGAACCTGATGCAACCCTGCCTCCACTGTGACACCACAGAAGCTCGGGGAGCCCTGGAGACCGTGGGGATGCTGGCGAAGCTGACGGAACCCTGGGCACCACAGTGACGCTATGGAACCTGGTGGAACCGAGGGGCCACAGTGACACTGTGGGGCCTTTTGGAAGCAACAGGACCCTGGTGGGAAGCCACGGGATGATTAATCCTGCACGAACCTGCTCCAGGTGGGCTCCTCTCTCCCGGCTTCCACAGGTGCTGCTAGGATCCCACTCCGGCACTGGCTTGGCACGGGCTCACGGCTTCCTTTGGCAATGGCTCTGCTCCAGGATGGCATGCTGCAGAGAATGCAGGTAGATTTTGTGCTCACTCCTGGCATGCAGCTGGACAATAAAGCCTGATCCAGCCCCCCCTCAGCATATGTCTGGCTCTGGCATTGGGGCGGGGCAACTTTGGGAGCAGCCCCAGCCATGCTCCTGCTCCCGGCTGGGCACCCAGCTGCTGGGACACAGGTGTGTCCTGATGCCACCGTCTACTCCTTTGAGAAGGGGAGGACAGAGTGCATCAGGGAGTTTGGTGTGGCTTACATGCGGTAAGGAGAAGGTGCAGCCCCAAACTGGCTTTCACTTCTAGAACCTTTTGCTATTGCGGGAGCAGCTGCTGGAGCTTTTCAACCGAGCTGCAAGAGTGAAAAGTGTGATGGCATGTCTATCTGAGAAGGAAGGTTCGGTGCCGCAGCCTGTTGTGCACAATTTATATGCTGATAAGAGAAGGGGGTGCTTTTGGAACGTTTTCCTTCCTGACACTTCTGTCTCTGTGAGCTTTAGCTGCTTGGACTCAGGGGTACCGAAGGTGTGTGAAAGTGACTGGGATGCAAGAATCATGTTGCACAGGGAACAGGGAAGGTCAGCAAATGTTTCCTGTCCTGGCACATCTCTCAGTCTGAACTGCAGCTGCAGATGCTTCACTTCCGCCAAGGACTCTGCCACCTTGAGAGAAGGATGCGCTCTATGGAGTTGAGAAAGAAAGTGCGTCTCACTAGCTTCTTTCCTCTACTTCATAGACAGCAAAGGGGCTATGAAAGGCAGCACTGGCTTTTTGTTCTAGGACTTCTTCTTTACAAGCAGCTGCTGGATGTTTGGAAGGGGGTTTGGGATATGCAAAAATGAGAGGCTAAGATGGTAAGAGGGTAAGATGGAAGTCATCTGGCAAAAGCAGAGCTCACAAAAGGGCCAGCTGAGAAAGCTCTTGCTGCCTACAACTTCAACTGCACCCCTCAAAGCAGCAGCACACACGCTGCTCTCGGCACTTTCCTTCTCAGCTCTACGCACCATCCTAAGCCTTGCCTCTCCCACACTCAGGATCCAAAGACAACGGCACCAGGGACTGCTCACACACTAAAGGCACCAGGACAAAAGGCTCACCAGCTTGGCCTTTGCATTCCCGCTGACAGCTCCACAGCTCGAACCCAGAGAACTGCCTGCTGCCAACAGCCTTTCCAATCACTCCGAGCACCTCATGACAAGGAGCTGCAGCGTGTGGGGAATGAATCTCCAGCAGCCTCCTGCCCCAGGCTGTCCCCCGGGAGCAGCCCTGCTCCAGGCCGTGACTGCCACCTGCACAGCCAAAGGACCCGGAGCCGGTGTTACACACCACGGCTGTGCCTGGCACAGAGACACCAGTGGCCACACAAGTGGCCATGGCACTGTCCACACACAGTCCCTGCTGCTGCTCCCCCAGCCGCTGGCACCAACTCCCAGCCACCCACTCCTAAAGCCACGGGGCCCACTGGGACACTGCGGGGGCTCGTGGAAGCCAGCGGCCATTGTGACACAGCGGGGCTGCACAGAGCCCATGGTGCTTTGTGACCCGTGGCTCCCAGGAGAGCCTTTGTGATGCTGGGGAACTACAAGGAAGCCTGGCTCCTCTGTGACACCACCACAGAAGCTCAGGGGAGCCCTGGAGACCGTGCTGATGCTATGGAACCTGATGCAACCCTGCCTCCTCTGTGACACCACAGAACCTCTGGGAGCCCTGGAGACCGTGCTGATGCTATGGAACCTGATGCAACCCTGCCTCCACTGTGACACCACAGAAGCTCGGGGAGCTCTGCAGACTGTGGGGATGCTGGCGAAGCTGACGGAACCCTGGGCACCACAGTGACGCTATGGAACCTGGTGGAACCGAGGGGCCACAGTGACACTGTGGGGCCTTTTGGAAGCAACAGGACCCTGGTGGGAAGCCACGGGATGATTAATCCTGCACGAACCTGCTCCAGGTGGGCTCCTCTCTCCCGGCTTCCACAGGTGCTGCTAGGATCCCACTCCGGCACTGGCTTGGCACGGGCTCATGGCTTCCTTTGGCAATGGCTCTGCTCCAGGATGGCATGCTTCAGAGAATGCAGGTAGATTTTGTGCTCACTCCTGGCATGCAGCTGGACAATAAAGCCTGATCCAGCCCCCCCTCAGCATATGTCTGGCTCTGGCATTGGGGCGGGGCAACTTTGGGAGCAGCCCCAGCCCTGCTCCTGCTCCCGGCTGGGCACCCAGCTGCTGGGACACAGGTGTGTCCTGATGCCACCGTCTACTCCTTTGAGAAGGGGAGGACAGAGTGCATCAGGGAGTTTGGTGTGGCTTACATGCGGCAAGGAGAAGGTGCAGCCCCGAACTGGCTTTCACTTCTAGAACCTTTTGCTATTGCAGGAGCAGCTGCTGGAGCTTTTCAACCGAGCTGCAAGAGTGAAAAGTGTGATGGCATGTCTATCTGAGAAGGAAGGTTCGGTGCCGCAGCCTGTTGTGCACAATTTATATGCTGATAAGAGAAGGGGGTGCTTTTGGAACGTTTTCCTTCCTGACACTTCTGTCTCTGTGAGCTTTAGCTGCTTGGACTCAGGGGTACCGAAGGTGTGTGAAAGTGACTGGGATGCGAGAATCATGTTGCACAGGGAACAGGGAAGGTCAGCAAATGTTTCCTGTCCTGGCACATCTCTCAGTCTGAACTGCAGCTGCAGATGCTTCACTTCCGCCAAGGACTCTGCCACCTTGAGAGAAGGATGCGCTCTATGGAGTTGAGAAAGAAAGTGCGTCTCACTAGCTTCTTTCCTCTACTTCATAGACAGCAAAGGGGCTATGAAAGGCAGCACTGGCTTTTTGTTCTAGGATTTCTTCTTTACAAGCAGCTGCTGGATGTTTGGAAGGGGGTTTGGGATATGCAAAAATGAGAGGCTAAGATGGTAAGAGGGTAAGATGGAAGTCATCTGGCAAAAGCAGAGCTCACAAAAGGGCCAGCTGAGAAAGCTCTTGCTGCCTACAACTTCAACTGCACCCCTCAAAGCAGCAGCACACACGCTGCTCTCGGCACTTTCCTTCTCAGCTCTACGCACCATCCTAAGCCTTGCCTCTCCCACACTCAGGATCCAAAGACAACGGCACCAGGGACTGCTCACACACTAAAGGCACCAGGACAAAAGGCTCACCAGCTTGGCCTTTGCATTCCCGCTGACAGCTCCACAGCTCGAACCCAGAGAACTGCCTGCTGCCAACAGCCTTTCCAATCACTCCGAGCACCTCATGACAAGGAGCTGCAGCGTGTGGGGAATGAATCTCCAGCAGCCTCCTGCCCCAGGCTGTCCCCCGGGAGCAGCCCTGCTCCAGGCCGTGACTGCCACCTGCACAGCCAAAGGACCCGGAGCCGGTGTTACACACCACGGCTGTGCCTGGCACAGAGACACCAGTGGCCACACAAGTGGCCATGGCACTGTCCTCACACAATTCCTGCTGCTTCTCCCCCAGCTGCTGGTGGGGCACCAACTCCCAGCCACCCACTCCTAAAGCCACGGACCCACTGGGACACTGCGGGGGCTCGTGGAAGCCAGCGGCCATTTTGACACAGCGTGTGGAAGGATGGCTGCAATAAAGAGGACATGAAACCTAAGAACTGCCGAGAGCTGCTGCAAGCTCGGCAGCTAACCACAAGAATGATCATGGTCAGCAGGACCGTGAGCCTGCCTGCTAGACAATGATAGGATCTTGCGGTTAGTTAAACACAGATGTGAGTTACAGCCCTAACCACAGCTGGGCAGAGCTAAGAAAATTTAACATTTAAGAATTATCCAATCAACTAAAGACAACTATGATTAGCTAATAAAGCCGGCTATAAATGTAACCGCTGAATCACTAATAAACGAAGCTTGCCTACCAATCATATTGATTGTCCGCATCTTCCCTCATCCTTCGCAGAGGACAAGGAGGAGGAGGAGGTGGCGGAGGACGAGGAGGAGGACGAGGACGAGGAGGAGGAGGAGGACGAGGACGAGGAGGAGGAGGAGGACGAGGAGGACGAGGACAAGGAGGACGAGGACAAGGAGGACGAGGACAAGGAGGACGAGGACAAGGAGGACGAGGAGGAGGAGGAGGAGGAGGAGGAGGAGGAGGAGGAGGAGGACGAGGACGAGGACGAGGACGAGGAGGACGAGGAGGACGAGGAGGACGAGGAGGACGAGGAGGACGAGGAGGACGAGGAGGACGAGGAGGACGAGGAGGACGAGGAGGAGGACGAGGAGAATGAGGAGGACGAGGAGAATGAGGAGGACGAGGAGGAGGTGGATGAGGATTAGGAGGAGGACAAGGAGGAGGACAAGGAGGAGCAGGATGAGGAGGAGGATGAGGAGGAGGAGGCGGTGGACGAGGTGCTGGAGGACGAGGAGGAGGAGGGTTAAGGGTGGAGATGAGATCTTCCTCATCCTGCTCCTCCACTGCTGATGTCAGGGAATTCCCTGCAGCTGCCAACATCTGCCTTTCCTGCTGCAGGATCTGGTCTGGCAGCTCTCTCAGGCTCTTCACCTTTGGCAGCGCCGCAGCATCCTTGGAGTCATGGACTGGCAACTGGCACCTCCAGGTCACTTGCTGCTGGGATGCTTTTCTCTGGGGAAATCTTCTTGGACACGGCCTGGCTCCAGTTCTTACTTCCAGCCCTTTCCTGCCCATCTGCATCCTCAGCCACGAGCCGCTTCTTTACATCGCCGTGCCTCTGGGGGAGCAGGGACTCCTGTCTCTGGGCAAACAAAACAAAGACAACTTGTAAGAAGAGAACCTGCAGCTTCTAGTTAGAAGAGAAAGGACTATTCAATCAAGGCAGGGCCGATGGAGAAACTTTCTAAAATGGAACAAGCAGCAGAAGCACAGGAGTTTTGCAGAAGAAATTCCCCTCCCAGCACTTGGCTTAGGGAAAAAGCCTGATGTTGCTAGGAGAGACTTGAGTTCATGTCTACTATTGGGTAGCAGACATCTGAACATTTAGACTATTGGCTTTCCAGGCTCATGCTATTCAAACCTGAGAGTGAAACTATTCTAAAAGCCAGAGATGCTTGGAAGAAATGTTCCTGCTCACACCACGACTGGGGACCATGCATCATTCTTACCTTGCACCTGTCCAAAGGCCTTCCTCCGTCTGTGCTCCGGCAGTTCTCACCGGGCCTCTGGCAAGGATGGAGGCTCCTGCCACAAGTATCCCAAGTGTGGAGATCCTCCTCATTCTGCTCCTCCACTGCTGACATCAGGGAATTCCCTGCAGCTGCAAACACCTGCCTTTGCTGCGCGAGGACCTTCTCTAGCACCATGGAGTTGGCCAAAGGCCTTCTCCTATGGCAGCGCCACAGCATCCTGCAAGTCACGGACTGGAACTGGCACCTCCAGCAAAGTTGCTGCTGGCAAACATCCCTCAGCCATTCCCTGACTGCAATGAGCTGGACTCCTACTCCTCTGCAAGCCTCTTCCTGGCCAGGTGCATCCTCAGCAATGAGCCGCTTCTGCTGAGAGCTGCGGCTCTGAGGGAGCAGCCAGTCCTGTCCAAAGGGCTTCCTCTGTCTCCAGTCCTGCAGCTCTCACAGGGTACTGGCTATGGTCAAATCTCCTGCCAGGAGGATCCGACCTGTGCAATTCATCCTCATCCTTCTTCTCCATTGCTGATGGCTCTAAGTGCCCTGCAGATGGGTACATCTGCCTTTGCTGCTGGAGGCTTTTGTCCAGCACCACACCCAAAGTCTTCTCCTCTGGTACCGCCCCATCCTTCTTGGAACCTCGGTCAGGGAACTGGCAGCTCCAGGACAATCGCTGCTCTGCCTCTGGCTTCTGGGAGCGCCTTACTGGAGGCCTCCTCTTTTCTCTATCCTGCTGAAACAAGAAAGGCTTCGTAACTCGACTGCTCTATGCCAGCCATGAGTTCATCATCTCTTCTGGAACTCTTTTACAGTGGACACAGAGTTTGTTTCAGCTCATTCTCACAACTTTTATCGTGACTATGCCTCATAACTCTTACAACTCTTCTTAGTTCATAACCTGGATTACACATTGTCTCTGTCCAGATTAGAATTTTAAAATATACAATACAATTCTCAAGATCCTCTAGCTACAAGATGTAACCACACATCTTTGTCCTTCTTTTATTTTTGCAAAAACATTGGCAATTGTTTCTCTCTTTTATACTTTTCCCTTCGGAACTCATTGTTTCCTGTTTTCACTCCCTCTTCTCAGAAGACTTTCCTTTGGTTTATTCTTGTACTGATTCTCCAATCTTTCCAGGCTACTTTATAGAGATGTAGCTGGTGCAACAGACACTTACTAGATAGTTTTTGTTGGTTTGATTTATACTACAGGAAGATGATAAAACACACGTTTTACATTTCCTCAGACGGCAAAAATTTTTTGCATTTTTAATGGAAAATATATTTTTCAAGTTTGGATAGCATCATTTAAAATAAATAGTTTCATTACCTGCCCACTAGCCATAACATAGATCTGTATCCATCATCTAAAAGTAAAGCCAGCTTTTGATTTGATACACACATTGAGACTTTACCCTGTAGGAAATAAAGCAGAAAAAAGATGCTATTACAGTTTTATCTTCAACTGCACATCACTTCTAACCTTGAGTGAAGGCTCTGCATTATTGAATAGAACCAATTGAGGCAGTGCAGCTCTCAGTTAACACATGATCAGAACCTCAGACTGCTAAGGAAGAGCAGCAAATAGTTTGGCTGCCACCACGAGGCAACAGCACATTCTCCTGTTGACATTCTCACGGTCAGAGTGAAACTGGAACCGAGCAATCCCATTCCTTTGCAACCACCCTTATGCTGCAGAGATGGAGCCCTGAGCTCAGAAATGCCATTTGTGACAGAGCTTTCCCAGGTGGGAAGGCATCCTCCCTTCCCAGAGGTATTGCAAGTTCCCCTCTCCCCACTCCATTCCATCCGGAAATGGAATGCTGACAATCCACAATGGTTATACACCACAGCACTGGCATGGATTCTTTTCCTTAGGCAGATCTAAGGCAGTCTGGGAGTTGCTCAGCCTCTTGTGCCCTCCTCAAGGGAGCATTTGTAACTTTTCTTCCTACAATCATCCAACCAAACAACTTGGTTACTGCTCCAAGTAATTACCGGAAGCTTTGGCTGTGTTTTCCCATTCGATTTTAGTTAACCCAATCTTTTGCAAATATTGACACTTCTATATTTGAAATTCCCAGCATACTACAGAGATTTGAGAGGGGATCTTCAAACTTGAGCGGTGACATTGACCACAGAGTAGCAATAAATAGGAAATATCAGGACAAAAGTTAATCCAATACACACCCCCAACAATCCTCCAATTTTTTTTTTTTTTTTAATTCTGGAAGAAACAAATTTAACAGCACTGCCATGCATGCAACAAAGGGACCCAGGCATGAAGATGAGCAAGCTGTTGGTCCTTCACATTCCAGTTTTCAAGGGTGACATTAGTGGGACACTGCTTGGAGCACTGCAATGATATCAAAGTAATCCCTTAAACTTCCTGCTAACTGGAAATTTCTTTTAAGATGCATAGATAATATACAGCTCATTACTTACACATACAGGCAAAAGGAAAAAACAAGTTTCACCACATTCTCATAAACCTCTGGAAATAAAATCCTGTAAACTTAACTGCCATTCTTAATTTGACAAATTGCTACTGCTATAACATTACCTGTACTGCACCTTGTCAATTGGATGCTTTTGCCCAGACTCCTTGCTCCATATATGTCATTTACGCCACAGAAAACAAGATAGAATCCCATCCCAGCAAAAATCAGTGGGAATGGAGAGTGACTTACTCGGCAACACCTGATTCTCTCTGTGCAACATGCACTACAGCTTTCTTTCGCTCTGATTGTAATAAATGAGGGTATTTTGTTCATTGAAAAGAGCTGACACAGGCCACAATGTACATAACAGGAAATGTCTTAACAAATCTATATGTAAAGGTTGTAAGTGCTGTAAGTGTACTATTGTTTAAGCTCCAGGAAGAAAAGCAGGGGATACTAACTGACCAAATATGGAAAAGGTCACCCAGAGGGCACTTGAAGAAGACTACTAGCCTTCAGCCATCGACCACCAGAAGGCAAAAAACGACCCCCTAGCAACAAGTTCACACATGCGCAGAGTACTCCCTTAAAGAAGAGTTAACAGGAAACGATCCTGCATAAAAGAAGGACTGAAATTTGCAAACCCCTGCAGCAATTCGGTGGAGCGGGGACTCCCCTGTCGCCCAGCGCTGATTTTGCTTATGCCTTGCTTGCTGTAATTAATAAATTCTCTAATTTGATTAAACCTCTTTGTCTGCCTCCATCAATCACAATTTGGTGCCGTGACTCGGATGGGAATGGTACGGTAAGACAGAGATATCGGGGAGGCGCCCCACCTCTGGTGGCCTCGGTATCTTCAGTCTTTACCTCGCTCCCACCGACGAACCTAAACTCAAGGCATTAAGCAAAGGGAACCGGTCGACCCCATAAACTTTGTGCACAGAGGTCCGGACGAAGACGCTGGAAGCGTGAGTATTTGCGGAAAAGGGATCCATTCGGTCGAGGTCGGGTATCCTGGAGTGTGGCGAGTGTGGTGTGTGAGAGGGGGGCCGGCAGCCAGACTCCCCAAGCGAGTGTGGACCCTCAGTAGTGCGGCTCCCATTGCCCGCGAGGGCGTGGGCCACGAACCAGGGGAAGCGAGTGATTCCACACACAGAACGCCTGAAGGCACTCCAGAGGATGGGACAGGGGAAAAGCAAGCCCTCTAGTTCCATAAGGTTTCCCCCAGTACCTGAGGATAGTCCGTTAGGGCTTTTATTGAATAATTGAAGGCATTATTCGAGTACACAGAATAAAGATAAGGCCAAGATGATTTATTATTGCATAGAGGTCTGGGGAGGAAAGCAGATATCACGAAACGTATTTTGGCCTATATTTGGGTCCTACGAGGACTGGGTGAGACAGGATTTGAATTTATGGGTAAAAACCAAAACTCCTTTTAGTCGAGAAGAGAGTGAATATGCAAAAATATGGATAGAGACCCCTGGGGTACTCCTGTTTACTTTAAAGGAAAAATCTGAAGACTCAGGGGCAAGAAGAAAAGATAAAAAGAAAGAGGAAGTTCCGATGATTCCACCCCCCTATATACCTCCGCAGGCCCCACAGGCACCCCCACTCCCACTCCCTGAGCAGCCCCTAGAGGAAGAAGAAGGGAATCCTGAACCTGAACGGGAGGGACCAATGACAAGGAGCAGAGCTAGACGTCATAACCTTTATCCATTAAGAGAAATGCCTATGGGGGGACCCCAACCAGGAATTGGCTTTATTTCAGTTCCCCTTAGCTCTGGAGATGTGCGGGACTTTAAGAAGGAAATGGGGAACCTATTAGAAGACCCCCTGGGAGTTGCAGAGAAGCTAGATCAATTTTTAGGCCCTAATATATACACCTGGGATGAGCTGCAGTCAATTCTAAATATTCTTTTTACTGCAGAAGAAAAGAACATGATTAGGCGAGCGGGAATGCGAATTTGGGATGCCCAACATGCTCAGGGCCCACAGGCAGATATCAAATGGCCTTTACAAAACCCTAATTGGGATCATCAGGATCCAGCACACAGAACTCATATGCAGAACTTAAGGACAATAGTTATACAAGGGGTCCGAGAGGCAGTACCAAAAGGACAAAACATAAATAAGGCCTTTAATGAGAGGCAGAGAAAGGAGGAAACTCCAACAGATTGGCTAGAAAGAGTAAGAAAGAATCTACAGCTGTATTCAGGCCTGGACCCAGATACACAGTTGGGTCAGGCACTTCTGAAAACTCAATTTGTAGCCAAATCATGGGATGACATCAGGAAGAAGCTAGAAAAACTAGAAAATTGGCAGGAGAGAGGATTAGATGAATTGTTGAGAGAAGCACAGAAAGTATATGTCAGGAGGGATGAAGAGAATCACAAGAGACAAGTCAGAATGATGGTGGCAGCAGTAAGGGAAAGCAGAAAACAAGACTCTCCCCGCCGAATGGGGCAGATGCCCAGAAAGGCCCCTAGGAACACAGAGGGAAATCAGAGGGTAGAAAGGAGGGAAGCAGTCGTATGTTTTTATTGTGGGGAGAAGGGACACATCAGAAGGGATTGCAGAAAGAGGATAAGAGATGAAAAGATGTTTAAAGAAGATTAGAGGGGTCAGGGGCTCTACTTACTGGGGACCAAGAAACATCCAGAGCCCTTGATAAAAATAAAAGTCGGTCCCCAATGCCAGGAATTTGAATTCCTGGTAGATACGGGAGCAGAAAGATCAACTATCCAAGTTTTACCATCTGGGTGTAAAGTCTCCCGAGACACTGCCCTTGTAGTGGGTGCCAAGGGTGAACCTTTTGAGGTCCCTGTTATTAAAGATGTCCTAATAGAAACCGAATCAAAAATAGGAATAGGAAGCCTTTTGTTGGCACCAGAAGCAGAGTATAACCTCATGGGTAGAGATCTCATAGTAGAATTGGAAATAAACCTAGAGGTAATTAATAAAGAATTGAGAATCAAACTATGCCCCCTTAGAGTAGAGGATGAAAAGGAGATTAACCCTGAGGTATGGTACACACCTGACAGTGTGGGCCAACTGAACATTCCGCCCTTCTCCGTAACCATAAAAGATCCAGAAATTCCAATAAGGATCAAGCAGTATCCCATATCCCCAGAAGGGAAACGAGGACTAAAGCCTGAAATAGACAGACTAATAAGCAAGGGACTCCTAGAGCCCTGTATGTCCCCTTTTAATACACCCATTTTACCAGTAAAGAAACCAGATGGATCCTATCGATTAGTGCATGATTTAAGAGAAATTAATAAGAGGACAGTGGCCCGGTTCCCGGTGGTTGCTAACCCATACACCCTATTAAGTAGACTAGGGCCAGAAAATCACTGGTATAGTGTAATTGATCTAAAAGATGCATTTTGGGCCTGCCCCTTAGACGAAAATAGTAGAGATTATTTTGCCTTTGAATGGGAGGACCCAGATACTCATAGGCGACAACAGTTGCGGTGGACCGTGCTGCCACAAGGGTTCACAGAATCACCAAATTTATTTGGACAAGCATTAGAACAAATCCTCCAAGAATATCAAACAAGAGAAAACATTACTTTGATTCAGTATGTGGATGACCTCCTGATTGCAGGAAGAAAAGAAGAAGAAGTTCGGGAGGAGAGCATTAAACTGTTAAACTTTCTAAGCTTGAAGAGACTAAAAGTATCAAAGGCAAAATTACAGTTTGTAGAAGAAGAAGTAAAATATTTAGGCCATTATTTGAGTAAAGGAGAGAAGAAAATAGACCCCGAAAGAGTGAAAGGAATCCTCTCACTCCCGCCACCAAGGAGCAAGAGACAAGTAAGGCAATTGCTAGGATTAGTAGGCTACTGTAGACAATGGATTGATAATTATAGTACCAAGGTCAAATTTCTGTATAACAAGCTCAGTCATGACGGGTTATTGAAATGGAGCAGAGAGGATGAGAGGAATTTAGAACAACTGCAACAGGATTTAATTAATGCTCCAGTACTAAGTTTACCTGATTTAAAAAGACCATTTTATCTATTTGTAAACATTGAAAATGGGACAGCATATGGAGTATTAACTCAAGATTGGGCTAGGAGAAAGAAACCGGTAGGATACTTGTCAAAGCTATTAGATCCAGTAAGCAAGGGATGGCCTACATGCCTACAGGCAGTGGTAGCCTGTGCTCTCTTAGTAGAAGAAGCACGTAAAATAACTTTTAATGGGGAACTCAAGGTATTATCTCCACATAACATTAGGGGAATATTGCAACAAAAAGCTGAAAAATGGATAACAGATTCGAGACTTTTAAAGTATGAAGGGATCTTATTAGATTCCCCAAAGCTAACACTAGAGGTCACTACACTACAAAATCCGGCCCAGTTCTTATACGGAGAACCAAATGAGAATAAATTAGCCCATGATTGCATGTTAACTATAAAAGAACAAACCAAAATCCGACCGGACTTAGAAGAAGAAGAATTAGAAGAAGGGGAGAGGCTGTTTGTAGACGGATCATCTCGGGTAATAGAGGGAAAGAGAGTATCTGGCTATGCAATCATTAAAGAGGAAGGGTCAGAAGTCTTAGAGTCAGGACCTCTAAGTAGATCCTGGTCAGCTCAAGCTTGTGAATTGTATGCAGTCTTACGAGCTCTGAGATTGCTGAAAAATAAAACAGGGACAATATATACAGACTCCAAATATGCATATGGAGTGGTACATACATTTGGGAAAATATGGGAAGAACGAGGGTTAATAAACTCTCAAGGGAAAGACTTAGTCCATCAGGAGCTAATAAGACAGCTACTCCAGGCCTTATGGGAGCCTAGAAGAATTGCTGTAGTACATCTCAGAGGTCACCAGAAAGGAATAGATTTTAGAAGTAGAGGTAATAACGCAGCAGACCAAGAAGCAAAAAGGGCAGCACTTTTGGTTATACGACAAGTTCAGGATAAGAACCAACCAAAGGAGAAATTCCCCAATAAAACTAGGTGCATTTATAGTTTTACAGAACAAGAAAAAGAGAAACTATCACAAATGGGGCTAAAAGAAAATTCAGAAGGAGAATGGAAACTCCCAGATGGAAGAGTAGCACTACCTAAATCAATAGCAGTGGAAATTTTACAAAGGATACATAGCCAAACTCATTGGGGAACACAAGCACTAGCAGACCAGTTTGCCGCTAAGTATATGTGTATTGGAATATATAATTTGGCAAAACAAATTGTTAAAGGCTGCATAACTTGCCTTAAAGTGAATAAGGCTTATTTAAGAGAACGCCCATTGGGAGGGAGACCACTAGCACACAGGCCCTTTGCTAACATACAACTAGATTTCACCGAATTGCCCAAAGTAAGAAGAAGTAAATACTTATTAGTTATAGTAGACCATCTAACGCATTTTGTCGAAGCATTTCCCACAGCAAGGGCAACAGCACAGACAGTGGTCAAAGTTCTATTAGAAAATATTATCCCTAGATATGGAATAATTGAGACTATTGACTCCGACCGAGGACCCCACTTTGTATCTAAAATCATCAAAGAAGTAATGGGAATTATGGGAATAAAGTGGAAATATCATACCCCCTGGCATCCCCAAAGTTCAGGACGAGTAGAAAGAATGAATGGAGAAATAAAGAAGCAATTGACAAAGCTTATGCTTGAAACCAAGTTGTCATGGGTGAAATGTCTACCATTAGCTTTGTTAAACATACGGACTCAACCAAGATCTGACATGGGAATCTCCCCTTTTGAGATGCTGTATGGAATGCCTTATAATGTGGGGGAACCTCAAGATCACCCAAATCTAAGAGACCAAAACATGAATCATTACATTATTACCTTAATGAGATATAGAGAAGAATTATGGAAAAAGGGCATGATAACTCAAAGGCCCCCGCTAGAACTTAAACTACATCAAATTCAACCAGGAAATTGGGTATTAATCAAATCATGGAAAGAAACCTCATTAACCCCACAATGGGAGGGACCTTATCTTGTTCTACTTACTACAAAAACAGCAATAAGAACAGCTGAAAGAGAATGGACGCATGCAAGCAGAATTAAAGGACCTGTGGAAAAGCCATCCCCCCAGTGGCAAGTAACCAGTCCTCCTGGAGACTTAAAATTGAAAATTCAAAGAAAAGACTGTAAATGAGCAAATACAAAATCGAGTATTTACCCAATCCTCTGTATACAGATGAAGGACTAATTTTTAAAAATGATGTTAGAATAAGGTGTGGGAATTCTAATTGTAGATGTTATCCTTTTGTTTGTTATATATGTATAGTATGCAGGGAAAAGTGGTGGAGTCATTGTGAAAGGGGAACTCCCCCCAGAGGAGTTTGCATCCCCTGCCGGAAGCTTCAAGGTCAATTTACTAATTGGGCTCTAGCACATGCAGTATCACGAGGAATTCTAAAAAAGGGGTCAAGTGAATGGTGGGAAATAGTATTTAAGGGAATTAATCCCCATTATTATTGTTACAACTTTAACTTACCGGCCCCCTTTGTAGCTGACATCTGTGACAGCATTTGTCGCAAACGCCTGAGGGGAGTCCAGTGTAACACTCCAGAAGTTAAGAACCGTAATTGGAACTCCTACATTAAGAGGCAAGAAACCCGACAGGCTCGATCCCAAGGACCTCCTGAAGAATACTCCTGCTGCTGAGAAGATAGTACCCCTCGTGGCCTGAAGCAACCGGGTCGACGAGCGAGGCAGAGGAGTAAAAAGCTGTGGAGGAAAGAACCCCTGTATTGGGATACTAGAGCAATGCTTGCAGAACTGCCTCAGGAGTGGGACTAGAAAGCCTCAGTGTGACCCACGACATGTGAAAGGGGGAAAGACACCACCAAACTATAGTAACCAAATAACTATTACCACAAATCGACTCCACCATTTAGCCTAGCGTAGTATTTTTCTACTAATCATGCTTTGCTTAATTAAATTGAACAGGGTTGAGACTTTAGAAGAGACACACTTTCCACACGAACCCTTTAAACGGTCATTAGTTAGGTTAAGTGATAATAGGATACTACAAACAAATACCACTGTAGGGGCACCAAGTTTTCGAGCGGGATTATGTGATCTAACAGCTATTGAACACTGTGGAAAAGAACTAAACCTAACAGGATTTTATATGTGTCCAACCGCTAATCGAGGGAAATCATACTGTAATTATCCAGGAGAATATTTCTGTGGATATTGGGGGTGTGAGACAATAGCCTCCGACTGGATCCCGGGAGGGGGACCAGACAAATTTCTGAAAGCTGGGTTCGGGCCCGTAGGGTGCACTAAGCCACGAAGAGGACCTTCTGGAGAGACGACATATATGGGGACCTGTTCCTTTATATATATAAATATAATGCAACCCACTAATCCGGATTGGTTACTGGGGAAAATCTGGGGAATCAGACACTGGGAACCCGAGAAAGATAGAGGAAACCTAATAATGATTAAGAAAGAACACGCACCCCCTGATCCAGAACTAGTTGGACCAAACCAGGGTCTAGGGGAACTAGAGGAAATAGGCAATATAAACAAAACTCAGCAAGTTGGTAGTATAACAATTACTCCCCAGAGCGAGAATCCAACTGATGTTAAAACAAATTTAGAATATAGTGCTCTATGGAAGATCATGCAAGCTAGTTATGGTGTAATAAATAAGACCAATCCAGAGCTAACTAAGGAATGCTGGTTATGTTACAACATCAGGCCGCCTTTTTATGAAGGAATAGGTGTGACTGCAAAGGCTAGAAGAATTAACGGCACAAACCCAGCACAATGTCTTTGGAAACAGAGAAAAGAATCAATTCAAGGACTGACTTTGTCTCAAGTAACTGAGAAAGGAAGATGTATAGGAAACATTCCAAAACATAAAGAACATTTGTGTGAGGTAAAGATATCACCTAAAGAAGATGAAAAACCTGCAGATTGGTTGCTCCCAGCCGCAAATACTAAATGGGTGTGTAACAATATAAGAATCACACCCTGCCTTTCACTCAAACTATTTAATTACACCCACGATTATTGTATTCAAGTGTCCATCATACCTCGAATCACGTATCATCCTAGTGAATACATGTACCAACAACACACCACAGCAGATCATCACCTAGTAAAAAGAGAACCTTTTACTGCATTAACCATAGCAACCCTTCTCACTATAGGAGGAGTTGGGGCAGGAACTGGAATAGCATCCTTAGTCACCCAGCAAAAAGAGTTAAGAGCACTAAGGGTCTCAGTAGATGAAGATCTAAGCCGAATAGAACAAGCAATTGATGGCCTAGTAAAATCAGTAAGATCTCTATCAGAAGTAGTCCTACAAAATAGGAGGGGTTTAGACTTATTATTCCTTCAGCAGGGAGGACTGTGTGTAGCACTCAAAGAAGAATGCTGTGTCTACGCAGACCACACTGGGGTAGTGATAGACACCATGACTGAACTAAGAAAACGGCTAGAACAACGGAAAAGAGAAAGAGAGGCACAACAGAGCTGGTATGAATCCTGGTTTAACCATTCACCCTGGTTAACCACTTTGTTATCTACCATCGCAGGGCCTCTAATTCTGTTAGTCCTAGGACTCACATTTGGGCCGTGTATACTTAATAAGTTGATCTCCATAGTAAAAGGGCGCTTAGAAGTAGCACATTTAATGCTCCTTAGGGCTAAATACCAGCAGATATCAGAAAATCATGAAGAAGAAATGTTAGAATTAGCTAAACAGGAGCTAAAAAGATTCAATGAACAAAAATGAACAAGAGAAAAAGGGGGGATTGTAATAAATGAGGGTATTTTGTTCATTGAAAAGAGCTGACACAGGCCACAACGTACATAACAGGAAATGTCTTAACAAATCTATATGTAAAGGTTGTAAGTGCTGTAAGTGTACTATTGTTTAAGCTCCAGGAAGAAAAGCAGGGGATACTAACTGACCAAATATGGAAAAGGTCACCCAGAGGGCACTTGAAGAAGACTACTAGCCTTCAGCCATCGACCACCAGAAGGCAAAAAACGACCCCCTAGCAACAAGTTCACACATGCGCAGAGTACTCCCTTAAAGAAGAGTTAACAGGAAACGATCCTGCATAAAAGAAGGACTGAAATTTGCAAACCCCTGCGGCAATTCGGTGGAGCGGGGACTCCCCTGTCGCCCAGCGCTGATTTTGCTTATGCCTTGCTTGCTGTAATTAATAAATTCTCTAATTTGATTAAACCTCTTTGTCTGCCTCCATCAATCACATGATCAAACACTTCTTACGGTAAAGATCACCATCCTATAGTCTGAACTACGCACTGACTTCCCTCATGGCCGCCACCCTGATCCATTCTCTGCACATTGACTGAGCCTGACCGTACCCTCTGCAACCACCACCTCCCTGGGCAACCTGTGCCAACGCCTGACCACCCCAACAGCGAAAAAACAACGTTAATCTGTCATCCCAATCCCCACTGTCTCATTTGAAGGCCACTCCCTCTAGTAGTCCCTAGGCTTCTTTGCAGAAGCCATGTGACGGGAAGGCGGCTCGCCGCTCTCCTTTGCCCACGCGGCTGGCTTCCTTCCAGGCCCGATCCCACCCCCGGCAAGGAAGGAACGCACCCACCCACACGCCCGGGGCCGCTCCTCCCCGGGGCTCTGTCAGTCCCCCGCCGGGGGCCGGTCACTCCCTCACCGGGGCTCTGTCAGTCCCCCGCCGGGGCTCGGTCACTCCCTCGCCGGGGGTCACTCCCCCACCGCAGCCCGCTGCCCGCGCCCGCCCCGCCGCCGCCGCTCCCGCTCTGCCGCACCCGCGGCCCCTCAGCGGCCCCGGCCCCTCCGGGCCCCGCCCCCGCCCCGCGGCCCCGCTCAATCCCCGCCGAGCCCCGCCCGTCCCGCGGCTCCCCATTGGTGGCGCGCGCTGCGCCCGCGGCCCGAGCGGCGCGAGCGGCGCAGGCTCCGCCCCCTGTCCCTCTGCGCGCGCCGAGCGCTCGGCCGGGCCCTGGGGAGCGGCGGCCGCGGGGCCCGCGCGGAGCGGCCGCTCCTCCGGGGCTGCGCCGCCAGCACGGCCGGGCAGGAGGGATCGCTGCAGAAACCCAAACGTTCTGCAAGAGCGGGAATCGGTGTCCAAGGACATCGTTTACACCTGCACTTGGCTCACAACATCCCCCTGCAGCGCTACGGGCTGGTTACTTTAGGCGGCCACAGAGCCCTTCAGGGGAACTGGGCCGCCTTGACTTGTTAGCAAAGCGGCCACAGAGTCCCTAAATCCGATTGGGCTGCCTGCAGTTGTTACTAAACTCCCCACATTGCACTGACCGTTCTGTGCAATTTCCAATGGCCCCGCAGAAAAACACCTGGGGGTGCTGGCCAAGAGCTGCTGAACACGAGCCCAGGTGTGCCCAGGTGGCCAAGAAGGACATTGGTGTTATAAATAAAGTATGTAATTCGTGCTGTTATATATAAAACTAGAATGCAATCAGACCATGTAGAGACAAAGTTTCAAACCCCCCCCCACCAGCTTGGCTGAGAGAAAATTTTCACAACACCAAAAGAAGTTCTCTCACAATAAGTGAGGATTCGACCTAGGTGGGGTTGGATCTTATCACCGGGACATTTGCACTATGACGATTTGATCAAAGGCCACTCCCTCTAGTAGTCCCTAGGCTTCTTTGCAGAAGCCATGTGACGGGAAGGCGGCTCGCCGCTCTCCTTTGCCCACGCGGCTGGCTTCCTTCCAGGCCCGATCCCACCCCCGGCAAGGAAGGAACGCACCCACCCACACGCCCGGGGCCGCTCCTCCCCGGGGCTCTGTCAGTCCCCCGCCGGGGGCCGGTCACTCCCTCACCGGGGCTCTGTCAGTCCCCCGCCGGGGCTCGGTCACTCCCTCGCCGGGGGTCACTCCCCCACCGCAGCCCGCTGCCCGCGCCCGCCCCGCCGCCGCCGCTCCCGCTCTGCCGCACCCGCGGCCCCTCAGCGGCCCCGGCCCCTCCGGGCCCCGCCCCCGCCCCGCGGCCCCGCTCAATCCCCGCCGAGCCCCGCCCGTCCCGCGGCTCCCCATTGGTGGCAAAGCCCTAAAGCAAAGCCCTCCCTACCATTCAGCAAAGTAACTGATGTGAAACAATACCCCCTCCCCTGGGTGCCAAAGAGGGTATCAAGCCAGTGATACAGGAGCTGCGAGAACAAGGAGGAATAGTTCATACTCATTCTCCTTTCAATTCTCTGGTGTGGCCAGTACGAAAGCCTAATGGGAAGTGGAGGCTGACAATAGATTTTCGCAGGCTAAATGCCAACGCAGACCCTCTTACAGCAGCCGTCCCAAATCTGGCAGAAATCATAACATTGATTCAAGAAAAGGCTCATTCAATCATGGCACCTATAGATGTCCAAGACATGTTTTTTATGATACCTTTACAGCCAGAAGATATGGACCGTTCTGCTTTCACATGGGAAGGACAGCAATACACTTTCACTAGGCTTCCCCAAGGGTACAAACATTCCCCCCCCCTGGCTCATCACGCTTCAGCCCAAGAGTCAGAAAAAATACCCAAAGCTGACAATGTGGCTGTTTATCAATACATTGATGATATCCTTGTGGGAGATGAAATAGAAGGAGTGAGAGATACCAAACAGAAAATAATCTCCCACTTAGAAAGCCTTGATTTGCAAATTCCCTCCAAAAAAATCCAAAACCCTTCACATGAAGTGAAATTTTGGGGAATTTGGTGGAAAGGAGGTATGACATGTATCCCACCCGATACCCTAACCTCTTTAGATCAGATTAAAATGCCCGAATCCAAAAAAGATCTCCAACATGCTTTAGGATTATTAGTGTTCTGGAGAAAATACATCTCAGATTTTTCCATAATTGCCAGACCTCTTTATAACTTGTTGAGAAAAAGGGTAAAATGGGAATGGAGTGCTTCTCAAGAAGAAGCATTGCAATTGTTGGTTTTTGAAGCAACAGCTCACCAAGCCCTGGGCCCTATTCACCCTACAGATCCTTTCCAGGTGGAATGGGGATTTGCCTCCTCAGGGCTGTCAGTACACATATGGCAGCGGGGTCCTGAGGGTCCGACGAGGCCTGTAGGTTTTTACTCCTGTGGCTTCAAAGATGCTGAAAAAAGGTACACCTCCTCAGGTGAAGGAATTATCACAGAGGGGAAGGCAGCGCCCCAAGCTGGCGAGCTGAGAGCTGTTTGGAGTGTTTTCCAACGTGAGGCACAGAATACTTCTCCTGTCTGTATCTACACCGATTCCTATGCTGTGTTTAAGGGATGGACTGAGTGGTTTCCTTTTTGGTAGCAAAATGATTGGGAAGTTAACAGATGAATGTGAAACCAACAAGAAAAAGGAAAAGGACAAGAAAAAGAAAAGGAAGAAAAAGCAAGCAACAAGAAATAGAAACAGAAAGCAAAAGATATAAAAATGAAAGCAAGAAAGCAGGAAAGCAAAGAAGGAAAGAAGAAAGAGAGAAAGAGAGAGAAAGAGAGAGAGAAAGAGAGAAAGAGAGAGAGAGAAAGAAAGAGAGAAAGAGAGAGAGAAAAAGAGAAAGAGAGAGAGAAAGAGAGAAAGAGAGAAAGAGAGAGAGAAAGAGAGAGAGAAAGAGAGAAAGAGAGAAAGAGAGAAAAAGAAAGAGAGAGAAAGAGAAAGAGAGAAAGAGAAAGAGAAAGAAAGAGAGAAAGAGAGAGAGAAAGAGAAAGAAAGAGAGAAAGAGAGAGAGAGAAAGAGAGAAAGAGAGAAGATGAGAGAAAGAGAGAAAGAGAGAAAGAAAGAGAGAAAGAGAGAAAGAAAGAGAAAGAGAGAAAGAGAGAAAGAAAGAGAGAAAGAGAAGAGAGAAAGAGAGAAAGAGAGAAAGAAAGAGAGAAAGAAAGAGAGAAAGAAAGAGAGAAAGAGAGAAAGAGAGAAAGAGAGAAAGAGAGAAAGAGAGAAAGAGAGAGAGAAAGAGAGAAAGAGAAGAGAAGAGAGAAGAAAGAGAGAAAGAGAGAAAGAGAGAAAGAAGAGAAGAAAGAGAGAAGAAAGAGAGAAAGAGAGAGAAAGAGAGAAAGAGGAGAGAGAAAGAGGAAGAGAGAGAGAAAGAGAGAGAGAGAAGAGAGAAGAGAGAAGAGAAAGAGAGAAAGAAAGAGAGAAAGAAAGAGAGAAAGAAAGAGAGAAGAAGAAAGAAGAGAGAAAGAAAGAAAGAAAGAAAGAAAGAAAGAAAGAAAGAAAGAAAGAAAGAAAGAAAGAAAGAAAGAAAGAGAAAGAAAGAAAGAAAGAAAAGAAAGAAAGAAAGAAAGAAAGAAAGAAAGAAAGAAAGAGAAAGAAAGAAAAGAGAAGAAAGAAAGAAAGAAAGAAAGAAAGAAAGAAAGAAAGACAGAAAGAAAGAAAGAAAGAAGAAAGAAGAAAGAAGAAAGAAAGAAAGAAAGAAAGAAAGAAAGAAAGAAAGAAAGAAAGAAAGAAAGAAAGAAAGAAAGAAAGAAAGAAAGAAAGAAAGAAAGAAAGAAGAAGAAAGAAAGAAAGAAAGATTCTGCAGTGCATAAACTAAGGAAAAAAGTCAATCTCTACTTCCCATTAACAGCAATGTTTGGACCCTTCCCAGCAAGCTGGGCTTCAGCACAGGGAATGGTTTCTCCAGGAGGCAAACGTTGAGGAATCACGAAAGCCCCCACACACCCTTCCTCCTCTCTCCCTTAGCTTCAGCTATCTGAGCTGGAGTCATACGGTATGGAACATCCCCTTGGCTAATTGGGGTCAGCTGGCCTGCTTGTGTTCCCTGCCAGGATCTTCTAAATGCTGCTGCTCCCTTTAGCTCTTGGACACCTACTGACACAGAGCTGGGAAAAAACATCCCCTGGCCACCAGCTTACAAGGTGAGTTACGCCAAAGTAAGAGCTCTGTGGGAAATCTCTATCCATGCCCATCCTTTTAATCCATCTGTGCACATAGGGGCTGCCCATAGATGTGTCTGGTATCTGAAGAAGGAGTGCACAAGCACCGTGACTGACACTTTCCCTCTCCATGTGCGTTCCACAGCTATGGGTACACAGACGTGATGGAAAGCCTGGTACAGCCAGAGCCTTCTGTCCCTGCAGAAGGGAGCGCGGCGGGTGGGGGCGGTTGGTGGGCAGCGAGTCCCAGACAGCGGGCGAGATCCGGCTCCACAGGTGCCAGGCCCCGCTAAGGCTTAATGCCGCCTCCTCGGCAACAGCAAAGACCTTCAGCCGTGTCACTGCCCAGAGGGGCAGTGCTGGCCCGGCCGCACAGCTCGTTTTCCCCACAGGTTGCAGGAGATGAGAACACAACGCTTGCAAACACCGACTGTGAGCCACAGCTCTGGGTGCTCAGCGTTAAGCTCAGCTCTGGGAGCGCTGCACCAAGCTTCAGGGGATGCACTGGGAGCCCGGCTGGGCTCTGCCCTGGGGCCATCCTCCAGGGACAGCTGCAAACAGGGAGCATTTGGTTGCCACAAAGAGCCAAGCCATGGCTGCAGGGAAGCTGCTCCGGCTGCGGCCTGCACTGTTGTGTGCTGTGCTCTGGGGCTGCTGCTCCCCACAGAGGGGACTGCACTGGGGTGCCAGAGGAGACAGAGAAGCTCCAGCTTAAGCCTAACTGGGCTGGGTGGCTGGGCTGGGAAGGGTGGCGAGGGTCAAGGGCATTCACAGAGCTCATCCTGCTCTGTGAAGAACGAGGAAAAGGAAGTGGGAAGCCAGCAGTGAGCAGAGCTGAGGCCTGGAGAGCAGCTCTGAATGACCCCCAAATCTCACCAGACCTCTGAGACATTGCTGTTCTTCAGCCAGTGACAACATGAGTCCCTAAACCTGGGGCTCACTCTTCCTCGTGGCCAGGGGCATCAAGGAAGGCTACAGTGCAATGGGGACTGCGGTGAGCTGGGAACTCACTGGGGGAAAGAGGGAGCACTTGTGGAGCAAAAGGCAGGTGGGGGAGAGAACTGCTCAGAGAAGAGCTGAGCTTCAGCTTGAGCAAGCTGAAAAATGGCATTGGGGGTCATCCCAGACTGATTTCATTTCAGAACTTATTGAACAAGTTTGTTATTGGGGGGGTGTCATATTTTCCCCCGGAGGTGCACACTCTGCAAACTTGAGCTGCACTGCCGAGCTACTCAAGCACGTCTCTGCTGCAGGTCACGGCGTTTCTTCTTTGGCTTCTCGTGGCCCCGGGGCTGAGCCGCAGCAGAGCCTTGGTGGAGCCCAGAGCAGCCTCAGCATCCACAGAGCCCGGCTGCAAGGAGAGAAAGCAGAAAGCACCCGTCAGCTGAAGGCTCCCGTCCCCCTTGTCCCAGCCGCCCGCGGTGCCCAGGCCGTGCTGGCCGCGCTCAGGGCGCTGCCCAAAGCTGCCCAGCATTGCTGCCTCTGGCAGGAGAGCAGGAGGGCAGGACACGTGCCCAGCCTGCAGCCGGCCATGGCACAGCCACCTCCTCAGCAGCTGCCCAGAGCAGGATGCTGCTGCGCTTGCTGCCGTCTCCCAAAAGCCCTTATCCCAGCCATGCTGCGTGTGCTCAGGGATGTGCCTAAACTTTGCCATCAATTCTTTCCTTTGGAGGAGAGCAGGAGAGCAGGACATTGCCACCTGCTCAGCAGCTGCCAGTGCGGGATGCTCCTGAGCCCGCTGTTGTCTCCCAGCACTGCTATTCCCCCCGTGCTGCAGAGACGAGGATCCACCTGGAGAGAGCCGTCGTGGGAGCGAGAGCCGGCCCCAGGTGCTGTGCCAGCCCCTCCTGAAAGGGTGCTCCCCGCAGACCATCTGGTGCAGCACGATGCCCAGGGACCAGACGGTCGCTGCCTCGCCGTGGTACCAGCCTAACAGGGTCCATTCCGGGGGGCTGTAGGACGGTGTTCCTATGGAATAGAGGTGGAGTTCTTCAGGGGGACGCTGCCTGCTCCCAGAGCCTCGCCCCAGCATCCCTGGGCATGCGGGGGCCGCAGCAGCGGCACGCGGCGTGACCCGCTGCCCTCTTGCCAGCACCTGGGACTTGCGTACAAACTGGGGGTTGGAAAAGAAGCCGCTGGTGTCGCAAGAGGGCAGCGGAAGCCCTGGCAAGGCCCGAGCATTCCATGCAAAGGAAAAACCCACTTGGTGCTGGGGAAAAACCACGCTTTCATCCTCCCTGCCTGCACTGCCCCAGAAACCATTCTTAAGCCAAGGCAAGCACGGGCAGCAGAGCAGTCCGAGCCCTGTCTCGCCTGCACACCAAACGGGCTGGAGCACAGGTTCTGGGCCCCCCTCTCTGCTACTCCCACCCACGGGTGTTTCTGTGACGCTGGCTGCCCCAGCCCCAGCGCCAGTCCTGGGCAGAGTGGCTGGCGAAAGGCTGCCAGCAAGGCTGGAAAATAGCCCTTCAGCCAGCGCCGCTCAAAAGCAGCTCAGCTGAAGACTCCGGCTGCCATGACTGGCAGCAAAAGGGAGAATCCCCCCTGCCACAGCTGGCTTTGGGCTGTGAGATGTTGGACCGTGAGATGTTGGGCTGTGAGATGCCGCTACCAGGAGCCTCCCCCTGCGTGGGCTCACCTGCAAAGCTGGTGTAGGCTGCGGCTTGCAGGTAGGTGCCACAGCCAAAGTCGATGAGTTTGGCCTGCCCGGTTGCCAGGTCAACCAGGATGTTCTCCGGTTTGATGTCCCGGTGCAGGACCCCGCAGCTGGTGCAGTGCCGCACGGCCTCCAGCACCTGGCGGAACAGGTGCCGCGCCACCTCCTCGCACAGGAAGCCCCGTGCCCAAATGAAGTGAAGGAGGTCCTGAGACCGCTCCGGGCGCTCCAGCACCATCACCACGGTGTTGGGGAGCTCCAGCCACTCGTGGAGCTGGACGATGCCAGGGAAGCCAGCGGACACCTTGTCCAGCAGCACGATCTCCAGTGGTGCTCGGGTGCCGTCGGGCTGTGGGAGGAGCACGGTGCTGTCAGCGGAGCTGATGCCGTGCCGGGGCTCGGGAAGCCCTCAGCCAGCCGGGGACGCTCTGCGCGCTCCGCTGGCCCCACGGCCGCTCTCCCTCGAAGCGTTCTGGCGGCTTCCACCCTGCCGGGCCTCGGCTCATCCCCGCCCGTCGCGCCCCGGCTTCTCCCGCTGCCCCTCGCTCACTCACCAGCTCGCCCCAATGGCCGATGCGGTTCCGCGGCACCCGTTTGATGGCCACCTGCAAGGCAAGGGGAGCAGCGGGCTGAGCTCGCCGCCCGCCGTGCCCAGCCCCATGCTCCTTCTCCTCCTCCTTTGCCCCCCGCCTCCTGCGCCCGCCGCCGGCCCCGCCACTCACCGGGGCGCCGTCCGAGAGCCGCGTGGCCGCGAAGACGCTGCCGAAGCCGCCGCGCCCCAGCAGCGAACCCAGCCGGTAGCGCTCCTTCAGGCCCTGCTGCGCCTTCCGTGCCCGCGAGACGCGGCCGTCAGCGCTCGGCCCGGGGCCAGGAACGGCCCCCGAGCGCCGCTCAACCGCCCCGGGCCGGCCATCCCCACATGGGGGCTCTTTTGAAGCGGCCACCGGCGGCTCGGGGCCGGCGGCCGCGCTCAAGAGCGGCGGAGCTCGGAGCGGGGAAGACGCTGCGGAGGCGGCGGGAGCGGCCGCGCCGCCTGTGTCCCCGGCGGGCCCCGGGAGGAGCCGAGGCCGGGACCGGGGCCGGGGCCGGGGCCGGGGTCGGGCCAGCCGGAGCCAGGGGCTGGCGATGCTGCCCAGGAGCCAGGCACTGATGCCCGCCCAGCAGCGCCACAGCCAGGACGGCGAGAGCCGGGCGGAGGCGGGACCGCGGCGGGACGCCCGGGGGCGGGGAGGGGGCAGCCCCGCCCGGGGCCGGGGGCGGGCCGGGGGCATGGCCCGGCCGGGCCTGGGGAGAGGGAGGCCGCGGGAGGGGGGGTTGGGGAACGAAAGGGAGAGCGGGAGAGGGTGCGAGACACTGGGAGAGGGAGAGGAGGAGCAGGAGAAGGGACGCAGAGGGTTCGTAGACTCGCTGCTTTTGCGCTGCTGCCGCTGCTGCTGCTGCCGCTGCTGCCGCTGAAGCGCTGGGAGCGTTTGTCCGCGTGTCCGTGTGTCCGGTGCCCGTGTGTCCGTTCCCCCCCGCGCGCCCCACGGCCGAGCCCCGCGCGCCCCGGGGCAGCACGGGCCGCTCCGCTCCGGGGCCGAGGCGGAGTCCCGGAGCATCTCTTCCTCCCGCAGCCACACCAAACCCGCTCGGCCATTGGGAGCAGTTTTGCACACGTTTCCCTTTGAAGGGCTCCTCTCTACCCCCATTTCCAAGGAGTCTCCCTGAGATTTTGGCACCTGCAGCGACAGGGCAGCGATTGGGCTTCAAAGTGCAAGAAAGACATGGAGGGGCTGGAGCACGTCCAGAGATGGGAATGGAGCTGGGGAAGGCTCTGGAGGACTTCTGAGGGGCAGCTGAGGGATCTGAGGGGGCTGAGCCTGGAGGAAAGGAGGCTCAGGGGGGACCTGGCTCTCTCCAAGTCCCTGACAGGAGGGAGCAGCCAGGAGGGGTGGGGCTCTGCTGCCAAGGGAAAGCACGAGAGGAAATGGGCTCGGGGGAACTCTTGGGGTGGATGGTGGGGAGATTCTCATCCTCCGTGTCTCGACAAAGGGGGAGGGGGGCAGGGGTGGGGCACGACCTAGGGACACGGGGGTGGTGACGCTGGGCTGGGGACACGGGAAAGGGCACGGGAAGCCAAAGCCCCGCTGAGCGCTGGCGCTGGGCTGGCACGGGGTGAGCCGGCAGCAGGGCCCCGCAGCCCTGAGGGACTCGCCCTGACGGCTGGGGAGTATTGATCCTGGTCTCTAAAAAATGAGACTCAATAAAATATCATTAAAAGGTGCCTCCTTCTCCTTCTCCTCCTCCCCCACCCCTTCTCCTGCTCCCCCCGGGCCCAGCGCCCACCCTTGGCCCCCCGTTTTCCCAGCGCAGTCGCATCCCGCGGGAGGAGCCGGGATGGAGCCGGGAGAGGTCGGGCTGGGGCAGGGCTGGGCTCTGGGCCCGGCCTGGGCGCCCCCCACGCGCCCCCTCCTCAAATTCCCCTGGCGGGGGGCGCTGGGAGCGAGGGGGGGCGCAGGCGGGGTCCGGGTGGGGAGCGCTGAGCGCTGCGGGTCTGCCTGGCAACTGGTGAGTCACCAGCGCCGCGCGCTCTGATTGGCTGAAGGTTGTTCAACGCCTTCTCTGATTATCTGATACTCGCGGGGGATTTTGGTTGGTCGTTGGGGGCTGTGGGGCGGCTTGGGGGGGGGTCTCTGCGCCTTTGGGGTTCGCTGGGTGCCGATTTGGGGTTCAGGTGCCTCCCAAGGGCCCCCCGGGGGGGGGGGGTGACACAGGGGTGACACACGGGGGTCCCCATTCTCGATCCATCCTGGGGCCGGTTCTGCCCCCTCCACTCTCGGTCCCCCCGCGGGATCCCCCAAAGTCCCTTCCCACTGTTCCTCAATAAACGGGACCGGGGCGAACTGGGAAGCCTTCCTGGGAACACTGGGAGCAGCCGGGCAGGGGCAGAGTGACAGCGGGGCTGGGGGGGACACACGACCCCCAAATTCAGCGCGGGGATGGAGCGGGGGGTCCCGGCCGGGCCCGAGGCCACGGGGAGGGGCTGCGGCCACCGGTGGCTCAGGAGCTCTGTGGGCAGAGCAAAGGGGGTGACACCGGGCTGGGGGGCCCCGGGGGAGCACAGAGCTCCGGGGGAGGGGGGACACGACCCCCGGGCCCCTCCCGTCACCTGCTTGCGCAGGTAGAAGCCGAGCCCCAGCGCCACGAAGACGAAGCCCAACACGAAGCCCCCGATCCCCGTCAGCATCTTGGGGGGCAGGGGGGCAGCTTTGGGGGGTGGAGGGCAGAAGGATCTGGGAAACGGCGGCGGCTGCCGGGAAGGGAACGGAATGGACTGGGACAGAATGAGATAAACTGGGAGAGAATGGGACACCAGGATACACTGGGACCAGCATCAGGACTGGGCAGGGCCAGATTTGGAGCACCAGGGATTATACTGGGATGTATTGGGACCACCCTGAGGGCTACTGGGAACATGCTGAGGGCCAATGGGTGCTGCTGGGATATACTGGGAGTGATTTGCATCATACTGGGAATGACTGGGATTGTACTGGGAGTGACTGGAACCACAGTGGTGGTGAAAGGGAGCAATTGGAAAGATGCAGGGGGCAACTGGGATCATCCTGGGAGCAGCTGGCCCATACTGGGGTCATGCTGGGATCATACTGGGAGTGACAGGGTCATGTTGCAGTGACTGGCATAGTGCTGGGAGTATCTGGGAGTGACTGGGATCATACTGGGGGTGACAGGGATCAAACCAGACTCATACTGGGAAGTTACCTGGAATCATACTGGGGGTGACTGGACTCATACTGGGATCATGCTTAGAGCAACTGGGGGCAAAAGGCATCATAGAGGGACTGACTGGGAGTGGCTGGGTTCATACTGGAAGTGACTGGGGCTGTACCTTACTCCTACTGGGAGGGACTGAGAGTGAAAGGAACCATACAGGACATGACTGGGAACAACTGGGACCATGTTGGGGGCAAGTGGGATCTTATTGGGAATGACTGGGAACATAAAAGCTTGAGTGGAGTTTTTATCCCGTGGCATTCCTGGGGAGCAGCGGCAGCTCCGCGCCCCCAGCCCGGGGGGTGGGAGCAGGGGAACCGCTGGCAGCACCTTCGGGGCACAGCCGAGGGCTGGGGGGCTCCTCCCCCAATTCATTTTCTCTGCCCAATTCAAATCATCCCCTCCCATTCAAATCCCCTCCGTTCACATTTTCTCCCCACCATTAAAGTTTCCTTGCCCCAGTTCAACTTTTCTCCCCAATTAAGCCCTGAGGCCCCACCCCATCCCCGGCTCCTCCCAGCAGGACCCGGCCGGGACTTTCTGGAAACAGCAGCGGAAAGAGTTCAAAAATTCCTCACTACTTCCATCGATTTCCTTGGTTTCCGGGGCATTTTCCTGTGGCTGCTCCGGGCCAAGGCTGAGGGGTCCCCTCGGGCTCCAGCCCCTTTCCAGACCCTTTTTCCAGCTCCTTTCCTCAGCTGACCCAAAGCTGCGGATTTTGGGGAGCGGGAAGAGTCGCTCTGCTCGGGGGTCCCCGCAGTGCCCCAGGGAGGCCCCGAGGCCGCAGCGCGGTTCCCTCCGGCCCCTTGGAGTGTTTGGAATCTCCAACTCTCAGCAATCGCTGTCCGTGGCATTCAATTCCCCCTGCAGGGTTTTCCCCCAGACCGGCTTTCTTTCCAGAGGGTTTTGTGGTTTCGCTTTGAGCTGGGGCCTGAGGGCACCGGAGCGGCCGCGGGTGCTGGGGCAGGAAGGGCTGAGGGACAGCAGTGCCCCACAAACCTCCGGGAGGGGGACAAGGGCTGGAGGGGGCAAAGAGAGAATAAACACGAGATTTTAGAAAAAGAAAGAAAAGAGAAAGAGTACCGCTATGGAAATTCGGCTTGGCTTGCAGCGTGCAGGACACGTCAGAGAGTGCAGATCACGTCGGGCAGCACCAAATATTACCGCAGGCCTAGGCCCTAGGGTATATCACCGTGTCCCGCAGCCATAGGGAGGAGGAGGAGGAGAAGATCCAGCAGGCAGGAATTGTGCAGCAAGACTGATTTATTTAATTATTTTACAAACTCTTTTATAGACTTTTTTCCTCATAGTCTAATTGGACAAAGGGCCAGCCACCCCTTGGGGTGATTGGCCAAAATCCTAAAACATCCATTGTCAAAATATTTTTCTACTGTACCATAAACAAGACTTTTCAAGGTTGCAGGTGGCTTGGTTGTTTACATACCCTGCTACCTCTTCTGTGAGAGAGAAAAGTCTCTCACGGACTTAGAAAATAGCAAGAAAATCCTTGCTGGCAGCATTTTTGCATCTACAATGAGTGAGTGGGGTGTGGATCACATCACTGGCATCCCTCACTCGCCCACAGGCCAAGCCATCGTAGAGAGGAAACATCAAACACTAAAAAGACTGCTAGAACAACAAAAATGTGGCAGTGAGATCGCTGCCCCTATCACAAGACTGTCCAAAGCGTTGTTCACTTTGAACTTTTGAAACTGTTCCTATGAGGAACCTGATCCTCCCATCATGAGACACTTCACAAACTCTGCCAAACATAAACTGACTGAGAGACCTGAGGTCCTAATAAAAGACCCTGGCACTTTACAAATACGTGGCCTGTACCCCCTAGTCACCCAGGGTAGAGGCTACGGATGTGTTTCCACCCCAGAGGGTCCAAGATGGATCCCTGGGAAGTGGATCAAACCCTTTTTGAGACCACCTGTGGATGCCAAACAAAGGAAAGAAGCTGCCACAGCCTGGAAAAGAAGAAAAACCAAGCCACCTGGAAAAAAGACTCCTCCTCCAGGCCTGAAAAACAAATCCTCCACCTCCCAGTCTCCTTAAAATGTGTCTCCCTTCCCAAAATGACCCCTCATTTTGTTTTGAAAGAGGGGGAGTCCAAGGGACCCATTGTTATTTAAGTTGATTGCATTAATATTAATTTTATTTGTGTTATACTGTTCCTAAAGTTACCTCCCTTGACAGCGTGATGACATCCTACCTGCTGCTGTCCCACCTGCTGCTGCAGCTCCTCCTCTGCACCGGGAGCTCCAGCAGGCGGATTCCTTCCATTATCAAGGACATTGTATGGGGTTTCTTTACGGAGTTGTTAATTTTATTAGCCTTTCCCAATTTTAAGTGTTTGGTTTTGAAATCCCTTAAGCCTCCCCCTCATTTCAAAGTAATAAAGAAGGGGGAGATGTCGGTGTGACCCAGCCCACTGCAGGGCTGGGGCAGCGAGATGCCAATCAATCCCAGCCCCTCCCCTGGATCGAGTTCCCCGAAGAGGCCGACTCAGAGGTCGCTGGGCGGCTCAGAAGCCTAAGCTGCATCCCCTGGGCGGTGCCCGGGTCCAAGCTGCCTCCCCCGGCTCGGGAAAATTCTCGGTTACTCAGTCGTTCATTGGTTCTGTTATAACTCCCGCCTCTCGGTTTACCACAGTGGTTCTTGTGACATTGTGTCCTCCCCCTGGCTTGTAACTCATTGGTTGTTTTCCCCTTTCACCGGGGTTTTCAAATTCCCTATAAAACTGAGGGAAAAGCCTCAGTAGGCGATCCCACCAATCCCATCACATACCAACACATGGGATTCCAGCCTTCCGAGCTCGTTTGGGTAGCGAAACTGCTAACAATAAACCTGTTAGAAGTCAAACCTGCACAGCCTCTCTCTTCCTTTGTCTCCGAGCTAACATGAGCCGATCCCATCGGCTCCTGCCGTGTTCCCTCTGCCGAGAAGCCGGCTAGCTAGCGCAGCCAGCAGCTCTTTTCCTAATTCCGAAGTCGCTTCTGCAACGGGCAGAAGTAGCGCAGCTGGAATGACTCTGACCTGGGGCACGCCAGAGTTGGTGCCTCGAGCTCCAAACGCTGCGTTACCAGTGCCTACGGATTCTGTGAGTACAACTCAGAGCATCTCGAGTGCAGGGGAGGTGAAATGCTCATGAGGCTCTGACGGGCTGAGGGTTTCTGATCACTCCCAGAATATTTCCAATACAAGGATTTTGATAGAAATGAGGAAATTTCCTGAGACTTTGTTTTCAGTTTCCTGCCATTGGAGAATGGCGGGGAGGGAGGATAAATATTAAAGGTGTTATGAATTTTGTCAGGTCCCTGGGACATCTGAACTGTTCCTTTTAGTGATCAGCAGGTGCACAGGAGATCCCTCATGTGCTTTCAGCCACTCCTGTGCCCATGGACAGCACCAGCATCACCTTGGCTGGATCCATCAGGCTCAGTCTGAGCTGTCCTTTCTCCAAGCTGCAAACAGAACCTGCCCCCAGCCAGTGCCCTGCACACAGGCAGGTTTCTGTAGGGCCAAGGAGAGTGCACAGAGATTTGGGGTCTGTGAGTGCTGGCAGGGAGAGATCAGGCACAGGGAAACAGCTCCAGAGGAAAATCCCCAGGAAGCAGAGATGAGATCAGGGAAGGAGAGAAAACAAACCCAGCAATGTGTCAGGGAGAGTTTAGAGATCGCCCACAGGATCCCCTCCAGTGCAGCCCCTCCCTCTGAAGAAGCCCCCTCCCTCCTGTGCCCCCCAGCCAAGCCTCTGCCCTCAGGGCCGGGGCTCCAAGGCGTGAAGCCCCTCCTGGGCAGGCAGAGCTGCAGCAGAGCTGTGGGGCAGCTCTGCAGCCCCGGGCCCAGTTCCCTCTGCAGAGCACAGGGCTGGGAGCAGCTGCCCGGCCCTGGAGGCTCTGGGAGGGGGCACCGCTGGCTCAGGGTGACGCTGGCCCCAGTGCCCGGCTGTGGGCAGGGCTGTCAGTGCAGCCAGGGCAGCAGCTCAATCTCCCTTCATCCAGTGCCAGCTCTGGGACTCTTGGCTCTCTCCCCGAGGTTTCCTTCCAAGCTGGGAGTTTCCTCCAGGATGCAAATCTGTCCTGGAGCATCCTTGTGTTATCTGAAAGGCCCAGAGAGAGGAGAAAAGCAGAGATGCTACAAGTGTGAAAATGCTGTCGGGTTGGTGAAATGAGCCCGGTGTGTCCTCGGCTACGAGTGTGGTGCTGAGACCTTGAGAGAGGGACGGACATTTGGGGGTCTGTGGTGGATCCATCTGCTCCCAGCAGCACCTGGTGATCTTTAAGGGAAACATGGGAGGGTGAACCTTCTGCATTTGAGAAAAGTGAAACAGAGAAACTCTGAGCAGGTCAGAATGACAGAGCACCTCCCCTGAGTCTCCACTCATCATCTTGCCTTGCAAAAGTTGCTCTGTTCTCCCTGAGTGAAGCAGAAAGGTTGAGGATTTCTGATACCCAAGAATACCAGGAGAGATATGGGGGGAGCTTAAAAACAAAAACCTCAGAACTCTTAAACACCAAAGGGTGTCTGTGTGTGTTCCAGGGAGGGTGTACAGGAAATGGCTTTGATTGTGGTTACAGACATCTCCTCTAACTCTTCACTGTCTTTTTCTCTGTGGCAGAACCCAATGCCCGGACACAGCCAATGTCCAACAGCAGCTCCATCAGGCACTTCCTCCTGCTGCCATTGGCAGACACGCGGCAGCTGCAGCTCCTGCACTTCTGCCTCTTCCTGGGCATCTCCCTGGCTGCCCTCCTGGGCAACGGCCTCATCATCAGCGCCGGAGCCTGCGGCCAGCACCTGCACAGCCCCGTGTTCTTCTTCCTGCTCAGCCTGGCCCTCAGCGACCTGGGCTCCATCTGCACCACTGTCCCCAAGGCCATGCACAATTCCCTCTGGGGCACCAGGCACATCTCCTACTCAGCATGTGCTGCTCAGGTGTTTTTCTTTCTGTTCTTCCTCTCAGCAGAGTATTTCCTCCTCACCGTCATGCGCTATGACCGCTACGTGTCCATCTGCAAACCCCTGCACTACGGGACCCTCCTGGGCAGCAGAGCTTGTGCCCACATGGCAGCAGCTGCCTGGGCCAGTGCCTTTCTCTACGCTCTCATGCACACGGCCAATACATTTCCCCTGCCCCTGTGCCAGGGCAATGGCCTGGGCCACTTCTTCTGGGAAATCCCACACATCCTCAAGCTCTCCTGCTCCAAATCCTACCTCAGGGAACTTGGGCTCATCGCTGTCAGTGTCTGTTTGGTGTTTGGCTGTTTTGTGTTCATTGTTTTCTCCTATGTGCAGATCTTCAGGGCTGTGCTGAGGATCCCCTCTGAGCAGGGCCGGCACAAAGCCTTTTCCACGTGCCTCCCTCACCTGGCCGTGCTCTCTCTGTTCCTCAGCTCTGCCATGTTTGCCCACCTGAAGCCCCCCTCCATCTCCTCCCCATCCCTGGATGTGGCAGTGTCAGTTCTGTACTCGGTGGTGCCTCCAGCCCTGAACCCCCTCATCTACAGCCTGAGGAACCAGGAGCTCAGGGGTGTCCTGAGGAAAAGGATCACAGCTGGTTTTCAGCAGCAATAAACTCTCATTCTCCTGTGGCAGAGCTGCTCTGATGTGACTCATTAATGCCCACTCTGTGTCCTGTGTTTGTTGCTGCTGACACAGGTGTTACACTGCTGTGAATTTGTTCTCACAAAAAATCTTTGTCTGTTCCATTTTTAATTTGGTATTTGCCTTTCCCGTGTGTTGCAGTGGGGATACTGCAACACGCCTATATCAAACCAGGAGTCCCGTGGAAAGGAAATATACACGGACGGATTCTTGCTAGATGTTTCAGAGATGTTTATTTCCCCAGCCGCATGGCCGGGCTCTGCTGAGGGACTCTTACAGTCGGGGCCCGAGCTGCTTTGCCCGCGCAGGGGAACACAAACCAACCCATGGGGAACGAGGCTGAGCAGGGGCAGGGAAACCCCGTGCCTCCCTCAGGGCTACATGGCGGGGGAGGGACCCCAACACCCGTGTGACCCAGAGACTGTAGAAACGGGGAGCTGCACTACAGTATGTGTGTGCTGGAACAAAAGAAAGAAGCCTGTGTTGTCTTGTTTCCCTGACATCTTTCCTCCCTGACTTCTCTGGAGCTGCAGGGTCGGTGCCTCTGGGCAGAGCTGGGGGAGAAAAGAGTCCCAGCAGGAGAGCACTGCCAGGGAGCCCCAGGACTTCTCCTCCGTAACTCCTCTTCCTTCCCTTCCACACTCCCCTGCAGAGCCCCTGTGTTGGTTTCAGGCCTCAGGGCTCTGTCAGCTGGGTCCCAGTCCTGCTGTGTGACTGCCCAGGGACTGCAGGCAGGGACAGGCCGTGGGCACTGCTGGGACAGAGCTGGGCTCTGCAGCAGCATTTCCACCATGCGAGGGCATCTCCCCAGTGCAGGGCCTGAAAGCTTCAATCTCCTTCCCAATTTTGTCTCCAGGATGTGCCCAACGCAGCGCCCTGGAGAGGAAACCAGCCCTGAGCAGCAAAGGGTGGCAGTGCTCAGGGTGGGGGCACCCAGCAGTGCCCTGGCAAAGCCAGCGCCGCTGCCAGCAGGGGCCTCTCTGCCCAGCTCACAGAGGTTGTTCTTCCCTCCATGGAGGGACATCCAGGGACCGGGTCAGGGCTCCGTGTTTGCAGTGCACAGACAAGACACAGCCCTGAACACCCTGTGTGTGGGGGGGGGACATAAACCCAGCGAGCACAAACACCTTCAGCTGTTCCTGGAGTTCCCAGAGAGTGCCGTCCCCTGGGAACCCCCTGGATGCGGGGCTGGGATGAGCTCCTGTGCACAGAGCTCCCCGTGCCCATCCCTGCGGCCGTGGGGCACCTCGGGCAGGGGCAGGGCAGGGTGACACCCGCAGGGCTGAGCTCCCTGCCAGGCTCTGGCAGCGGCAGCAGAGCCCAGGGAGCCCCTGCCCGTGCTGCAATGAACTGTCTGTGAGCGTGCCAGGGAAGGACTCGTGTCCCTGAGCAGCCCTGGGGCTGTGAGCAGGGCATGAGCCCAGCTCAGGGGTGGGCACCCGACAGAGCCCTGACGCTTCTGGGTGTGCCCATAAGAGAAGGCTTGGGCAAGGTGACTGTGGTAAAACCTCTCTGTCCATCAAGTGACAACCAAGTGTCTCTGGCACTGTCCCTCCCCAGCCAGGCACCGGGAGAAAATAAGCTGAGAAAACTGTGAGTCACCATGAAGAGAGATTAATGGTTAGGGAAAGGAAGTAAAGAGCAAAGGCCAAATGCAGAAGCAAAGAAACCACAGGGAGGCAAGAATTCAGTGCATGGAGTGGCTGCCTTGGAAGACAAATGGATCAATACAGAAAATCCAGACACCCTCTCGCCCCCTTCCTTTCCCCCAGTCCATTGCTGACCATGACGTCCCATGGAATGGGAGATCCCTTGGGTCAGTCCAGCCCAGCTGTCCCCTCCCTGTGCCCTTGGGAACACTTGCCCACCCCCAGCCCATGGTTTGGGGGGGCTGCAGAGACGCCTCATGCGGGGCCAGCCCTGCTCAGGGACAGCCAAAGCCTTGGGCTGGGACCAAGCCCGCTGCAGCCACAAGTGCCAAGCACAGCAGCCCAGGGGCTGCTCTGGGCAAAGGCAACTCCAGCCCAGCCACAGCCTGGCCAAGGGGGCTCAGGGGGTTCTTCCCACCTCTGTCATTCCATGAATCTTCTCCCTGCAGAGCTCTGTGGAGACACAAGTGACAGAGAGGCAGAAGCAGAGCTATAAAATGCACCAGTACAAACACAGCAGCTCCTGTGAGGAATGAACCCTCCCAGGGCAGCGCTGGGGCAGGAGAAGCACCCAGAGGGAGGATGAGCTCAGGGCATGTGTGTGTGTCCAAGGCACAGAGGGTGAGGCTGGGCAGAGGTCAGGGCAGGGCTGGCAATGGCAGGGCAGAGCCGGGGGCAGCGAGATTGTCCATTGGGACACGGCGCAGCCTCATGGAACTCAGCAGGCCCCTGTGCCAACATGGAATCTCATGGAAACACGGCTCCACTTTGACCAAGTGGGGCCTCATGGGACACCGGTGACACTGGGACACTGCCAGCTCCTGTGGAATCCAGTGTCCATTGGGACACAGCGCAGCCTCATGGAAACCTGGAGACCACTGTGGGGCAAAGGAATCTCATGGAACCAAGGGTCACTTGTGACAGAGAGGGGCCCCATGGAACACAAGGGCCACAAAAACATTGCCAGCCCGAGTAGAAACAAGGTGCCATTGTGGCAGAGCAAGGCCTCGTGGGACCTAGGGGAGCACAGGGTCACAATGGATTCTCATGGAACCAAGGCCCCAGTGGGACAAAGCGCGGCCTCATGGAAGGAAACCCGGTGCCACTGGACATCTGCAGCCTTGGAGGAAGCAAGTGTCCACTGTGACACAGCACAGCCTGATGGATCCCAGGAGAGCACAGTGGCACCAGGGAATCTTGGGGAACCGAGTCTCAGCTGTTATAAAGAGGGGCCTCATGGCACCCAGGAGACCATTGTGACACCGTGGAATCTCATGGAAGCAAATGTCCACTGTCCCATGGTGTGGCCTCATAGAGCGCTGGAGACCATTGTGACACAGTGGGAAAATATGGAACAAAGGCTCCCTGGGGACACAGCAGGGCCTCATGGAATCCAAGAGAGCATTCTGATGGAATGGAAACTCATGGAACCAAGTGTGCACTGTTTTACAGCGGGGCCTCGTGGCTCCCAGGACACGACTGTGACACAATGGAATCTCACAGAACCAAGGCTCCAGTGTGACACAGAGGGGCCTTGTGGCACCCAGGACACCACTGTGACACAATGCAATCTTGGGGAGCCAAATGTCAACTGCAAACACAGCAGGGCCTCGTGGCACCCAGGAGACCACTGGGATACAATGGTATTTCACGGAACCAAGGCTCCAGTGTGACACAGAGGGGCCTCGTGGCACCCAGGACACCACTGTGACACAATGCAATCTTGGGGAACAAAGTGTCACCTTCAAACACAGCGGGGCCTCATGGAAGCCAGGTGCCACTGGGACATTGCCAGGGCACGTGGATCTCAGTGTCCACTGTGACACAGCACAGCCCCATGGAACTCAGCAGGCCATTGTGACAACATGGAATCTCATGGATCCAAGGCTCTACTTTGACAAGGCAGGGCCTCAGAGGACGCAGGTGCCACTGGGCCATTGCCAGCACCTGTGGAATCCAGTGTCCATTGGGACACAGCGCAGCCTCAGGGCAACCTGGGGACCAGTGTGGGACAATGGAATCTCATGGAGCCAAGGGTCACTTGTGACAGAGAGGGGCCCCATGGAACACAAGGGCCACTGTCGTGGTTTGACACTGTTTTAAATACCAGCTACTCATGAAAATCGTCACGAAGGGCTCATGAGTTAAGGATTGGGAGAAAAACATTCTAAGTTCAAAACAGGCTCAAACCTAAAGGTATAAAGTCAATTTATTATTAACAGAGTAGGATAATGAGGAATAAAATAAGCCTTTCAAACACCTTTTTTCCCCTCCATCCCCTCCCTCTTTCCCTCCCACAGCGCACGGAGACGGCCTGGGAGTGTTTAAGCCAGTTCATCACTCGAGATCTTTCTTCAGTTCCCTCAGGGAGGGGAGTCTCTTTCTTCTGCTCTGCCATGGGCTCCTTCCCACAGGAGACAGTTCTCTGTGCACTTCTCCAGCGCGTTTCTAATTTCACGAGTATCAGTCCCTCCCAGCCTGCTGTAACGTGAGTCCCTCCCACGGGCAAAACGGTCTTCCCAAAACTGCAGGTGTGGTCATTAGTCCATGGGGTGTAGTCTTTTAAGGATCAGCTGCTTCAGTTCGGAAGCAAGGGCCCTCTTTCTCTATCTCTGGAAGCAGGAGCCCTCTCTCCCTGTTCAGGTCTCCCCCTGGATTACAGCTTTTGTAGCACCCAGCCGCTCCGCTGTGAGCACCTTTTCCCACGGGCTGGGAGTGGATCTCTGCATCCCCCCGTGGACTTCATGGATCCCAGGGAGACAGTTTGTTTTATCCCAGTCCTCAGCACGGCTTGCAGAGAAAATCCCGACTCCGACGCTGGGAGCATCTCCTGCCCCTCTTTCTTTCCACTGACCTTGGTGCTGCCAAGTTGTCTTTCTCTACATGTCCTCACTTCCTCCTCTTTCTACGACTAGGAGGAAAGAACTGCTGCTCGTAAATGAAGTGTAAACATGTTAAGAATAACCTTTCTATGCAGATATTAACTAGTTAACATTATAACTGGGGTCAGAGTTACAAGATGCTAATATAGCTTGAGTTATAAGATACCTGTATAATCTGGATTATAACCTCCTGTACAATGTAATAGCTGGTACAGGGTTAACTGCTGCTCCTAAGTGCCATTGCCACCAAATGCCACCAGTTCCAGGATTTCTGCAGGGTTTCGCAGCACGGAGAAGTTGATTTGGTCTCGGTGCTGCCCCGGGCAATCGTTTGCCGTGTTTGCCCTGCCGGCCCCGTGGCCCCGCTGCCCCTGCGCGGGCGGTCGCAGCCGCCGTTCAGCGCCTCTCTTCATGCGGGCGCTGAGAAGGAGAAGCCGCCGCCGCCGCCCCGGCCTTTCTGCTCGCAGCGCGGCTGGCTAACAGCGGCCAGGCAGGCCAAGCTCGCCGCTTCATCTGTCCTCGCTCGCTCACTGGGCTTGGGGAGATCCTTGGTAAGTGCTGCCCGGGAAGCCTGTGAAAACAGGAGTCAATCTGATTTTACCACCCGTGTGCTGTAATGCAGCCTCCAAAAGGAGCGATGCTTTTCTGCCCCTGTGCACACACGGGTCTAAAGCACGTGAATCCTCCATTAGCTCCACATTCATTCTGAGGCTTTGCACCCAACTGTTCATTTGGTCCTGATGTTGCTCATTTTAGCTTCAATGGTTGCAAAACACAGCAGATCAGAGGAAACAAGAAATACAAAATTTTTTAAAAAACTAAGAACACCCACTGACAGCACTGCAGATTATTTTTTTATAGTATAGTTTTTATTAAATCTTCTGTCAGTAGATATGTTCCTCCTAATTCCTTTATGCCTTTTGAACCACAGCTATTTATCATTATTCCTTTTTAGTATTTGTTATGCTTTTTAAACCCCATGTATAACAGGCTGATGCAATCAGAAGTAGTTTTCTATCCCAAGCAGACTGAAAAACTCACTTCTTCATCCCAAAGAGACTAAAGCCGATGTGTTTGGCGTCCCATCTCCCACAGCCGGTCCCGGTATCTCCGCAGGGGATTTCTGCCCTGGAGCAGCCCCGTGGCCATGGTGACACCCTGAAACACAGATTTAGAAGAAACATAAAGATTTTAGTTATAGGCTAGCTGTGTTGAAATGAGTTAGAATAAGAAAGAATTTGAGCTGGACTAGAGTTAATTAAAATAGTTAAAAGAGAGCTAGATTTGAAATGGTTTTTAAGACGTTAGTAATTGATTACTAAATAATTGATGATCTGTCAATTGTATGTTTGTTCAGCTGTGCTTAGAACGAGGAACAGAAATATTGATCAGTTGGTGTAGGGAACAAGGACAATTCCCAATTTCCTCCCTCTGTGGGAACCTATTCAAAAGTCGGGCAAGAGGAAATTGGGAGGTCACTAAAGTAATTAAGATTGTTAAAGTTCAGAAAGGCAAAAAAGGTCCAAGTGAGGGAGATGAGCTTACTTCATCTGTCTGGGACCACCGACCCAATTCGAGAGCAGCGACTCAATTCAGAGCACGCACTGCGCATGCTTAATGCCATTAAAGCTCATTTCCATACGAAGCGGAGAATGGGAGGGGTCACTGTTATAAATATGCATTTGTATTTTGGATATTCATCACTTTTGTGGCTAAATGAACTCTGTAACCGTTCATACCTGGGCACTGCGCGTTAGGAAGCTGTTCCACGCCGCTGTCCGGCGCCAATCAAACATTCACTTTCTAACTCTAAACTGTTAGAGAGCTTTTGTCTGTCTCAGCTGGATATCGATATGAGATCGATATTCACATCTTGGTAAATCAAGCCCCGAGCACGGACACTGGGGACGGTGTGCGAAGGTGTTTGGGACTGCACGGACGTTCTTTAGCAGCAATGTTTGTCTTTATCCTCTCTGTCTTTACTCTCTCTGTCTTTATTCTCTCTGTCTTTATTCTCTCTCTTTACTCTCACTCTATTCTCTTTCTCCTTATCGTTTCTCTCTTTTCCACTCTCTCTTTATTTCCTCTCTCTTTACTCTCTCTGTCTTTATTCTCTCTTTACTCTCTCTTCACTCTCTCTTTTTAATCTCTCTCTGAAGGAAATGAATACAAAAGCTAATTTTTTTACCAATATACTATTGAACATTTATTAGTAGAACAAGGGCAAATCACAGCGCTGGGGCGCTTGGCAATATTGCCAGAGGCGCCCTCCATTCATTTTGCTGTGGACTTAAGGACTCTCTTAAACTGTTCCATATTCATTAAGCCCAGAAAGTCATTTACACTTCACTCACCTTTCCCCCTCTCCGGTCTCTGCCCCTTCCCCCAGCACGCCGCCGCCTCGGTGCTCGGGATCGCTTCAGAACTGAAGGCAGGCACCCCCTCCGGTGCCTCCCCAGTCTCCAGCCTCATTTGCAGCTGCCAGTTCCCTTGGGAGATGTGAGTTCTGAGGAGAGAACAGTCTTCCTGGGATGCACGCGGTTTGTCTTCTTTGTTCCTCTAAGATATCTCGGTTCCTGTCTCTGTAGTTTCTCAGCTCAAAAGACATTTATTACCATGTGTTTATTAATACATTTCTGAGCGTATTACAACTATTCCGAAGTTACAATTTACCTTAATCTCGTTTCTACTTAACTACATTTTACCTTAACACTATTTCTACATAGTGCATCATCACTTCTAAATGTTAAAATCAGAGATGCGAAAGACAACATTTATCATTCACTCATTTATCATAATTGGAATCTGGACTGCAAAAGCTGACAGACAGACCCCGAACGCCGACGGACACCCGTCAGCGGCGTCACGGCCCAAGGGATCGGAGCTGCGGCTGGCGGGGCTGGAAGCTCCGTCCAGCAGCTCCGCTGCTGCCCCCAAACCTCGGGCTGGAGCGGGGGGTCTGGGACACAGCCCCGTGCTGGGGGGCAGAGCCGCTGCTGGGGCCATCGCTGTGTCCAGGGCATCCTTTGTGGCCCTCGGGCAGCTCCAGGCTCCCGAGGGCTCCCCGAGGGTTTCTGTGGCTGTCCCTGCTCCCCAAATCTGTCGCGTTTAATGCCCGAGCGCGGCAGCCCCGTGCCCTGTGGCAGCAGCCGGTGCCGGGACACAGCCCCGGGAGCTGCGCTAATGCCCGGCCGTGCCAGGAGGGACTGAGGGGAGGGGACTTCATAAGGATCCCCCCTCTGCGCCCCTGGCTGCGCACGGAAAGGTTCTTTAGCGCATGGGAGCGATTTCCCGGGGTTTCTGGGCTCGGCGGGGCCGAGGCGGCAGCAGCGGGAGCCGCGGGGCCCGGCCCGTGGGGGCGGCCGGGCTGGAAAAGTGCGCGGGGCCCCAGCGCGGTGCCCGAGGGCTGAGCGGAGCTGACGGGAACAAGCCCCGGAACCCCCCGGTGCCCGAGGGCTGAGCGGAGCTGACGGGAACAAGCCCCGGAACCCCCCGGTGCCCGAGGGCTGAGCGGAGCTGACGGGAACAAGCCCCGGAACCCCCCGGTGCCCGAGGGCTGAGCGGAGCTGACGGGAACAAGCCCCGGAACCCCCCGGTGCCCGAGGGCTGAGCGGAGCTGACGGGAACACCCCGCTCGTCTCCGCCGCTCCAAGCCGCTTCCCCGGCTCCGGCTGCCGCCGCCGCCCGGCCCCGGCGCGGTCCCGCGGGGTCGCCGCTCTTGGCGCAGCTGGAGGGCTCGATCCGAGCCGCGCCCCGCCCGTCCCTCGCTGCGGCTCTTTCGGTCACACGGAGCGGCCGAGACCCCGCGCTGCTGCCCCGACGCTCCCTCGCTGCAGCTCTTTCAGTCGCTGCGCAGCCGCCACTCCCCGTGCACTTCTGCTAGAATTCATTATTCCATTCTCCTTCTTTTATTTCATTCGCACCTCCCATCCCACGCCCTCCGCTGCGGCTCTTTCCCCGCCGGGCTCCTCGCCGGTCTCTCGGTGCAGCTCCTTCAGCGCCACGGGCTGGCGGAGACGCCCCTCGGTGCGGCTCTTTGATCGGATTTCCTTCTTTTCTCGCGGTTTTCTCTCGTTCCCAGCTCGCCCGTCCCACGGAGCGGCTCCTTCAGGGGCCGGGGCGGCACCGAGCCCTCGGGGCGGCTCCAAAGGGCCCCGCCCGCCGCCGCTGCCCGAGGCCTCCCCGCTGCTGCCGGGGATCGGACACCGCAGGCGGCCCCGGCCCCTTCCTCTTCTTCCTCTTCTCCCTCTTCTCCCTCTTCTTCCTCTTCTTCCTCTTCTTCCTCTTCTTCCTCTTCTTCCTCTTCTTCCTCTTCTTCCTCTTCTTCCTCCTCGCTGCTGCCGGGGTTCAGCCCCCGCCGCCGCCCGGCTCCTTCTGCCGCTCCTGCCCGGCACGAAGCGGCGCTGCCGCTGACGGGGCCGGAGCGCGGCTGCCCCGCGACTGCCCCGCGCCTCAGGGCCGGGCCGGGGAGTGACCGCACGGGGGGGGAGGGACCCCCCGCTGGCCAGGGCAGGGACTGACCCCATGGCAGGGACCCCGCGCTGGCCAGGGCAGGGACTGACCCCATGGGAGGGACCCCCCGCTGGCCAGGGCAGGGACTGACCCCATGGCAGGGACCCCGCGCTGGCCAGGGCAGGGACTGACCCCATGGGACGGACCCCGCGCCGCAGCAGGGAAGGATTCCTTTCCCCGAGGGGAAACAGCGGCACGAACTGAGCGCGACTCCCATCCCTTCTCCCTGCCCCGCTGGGCACAGCAGGGAGGAGCCGGGCATAAAGTGAACTCCGGCAAGGAGAAAGAGGTCGGGGGAAAGTTCTGTTACCAGGGTTTATTTTCCTCCTCACTCTCCTGTTCTGATCCGCTCCGTCCCAAATCCAGTTCATTCCCCACGTCGGGGCTCTTGTGGCCGCGATGGCGATCCCTCAGTGACCTCTCCGTGCCCTTACCCCGAGCCACGAGGACTCGCATCTGTTCCAGTTCCGTGGAATTCACGGGCATTTGGGGCAGCTGGAGCGAAGCAGCTGCAAACCCCAGCGGGCTCGAGAGGGACTCAAGCAGGGCAGGAGCCGGGGCTGCCCCGAGGGAGCTCTCCCGACACGAACCTTCCCGGGCTCTTTCGACGGGAATTGCGGCGAATGTTTCCATTCATCGCTACAGAGCAGAGTCACAAGTGGAGCTGAGCTTTCAGCTTGAAAGGAGGGAATCGAACGTGTGCGCGGGGACTGCTGGAACCTCCAGGTGTCCCTTGATACTCCAGTTTCGGAAATATTCAGCCCCTCAGCAGCGATGTCTCTCCCAGCCCGCCGGCTCCTGGCTCAGACCCAGCTCGGAGCTCGGAGAAGAGACCCAAAGTCCCAACAGAATCAGCTCTGCTGTTATTTTCTTTTTGTCATAGTTATTTTATGCTATTTTATTGTAGATAAATCCCAGGAGGGATTGTACCACCAGAGCTGTCCCTCAATTTCTTCTGCCAGGCAGCTCTAGGACATGGAAAGTGGAGAAGCCAGAGCTGCCTCTCAACTTTCCGCGGTCCTGCAGAGGAATCCTGTGTGGGAAGCACCCTGGGAACAGGGTTTAGGTGCCAGGGCAGGGGAATGCAGAGCCCTTTCCTCCCCCGTGGCCCTTTGCAATGGCCCTGCAGCTGCCAGAGGGGCCTTTTTGGCTCAGCTGAGAGCAGTCCTGCTGCAAGGCTGTCCTCGAGCTGCTTGGGCTGCACATGTGCCCAGGAAATGCTCATTGCTTGCAGTCTCAAGCGCTGTGGGTGTGCAGGTGTAACTACTGCAGGAGGGAACAGCTCTGCTGGGGGCAGTTCTCTTTTTCTTGGTGGTTTTTCTGTTGAATGAACGTTCCCTGCCAGCTCCGGGCAGAGCTCTAGCTGTAGCTGTATGTGGCACTTGTCTGTGGCACTGTGGCTCAGGAGGTGGCCAAGGGGAGCTTGGCCGAGGTGTGGGCAGAGGAATGGCCATCAGGCCGGACTGGGGGGTCAGCGGCCGGTCAGTTGCGTTGCGTGGCCGCGGCTCTGGACGCTTGTGTGGGAGCGTGTGCAGGGCTGGAAGGCTGGGGCTGCCGCCGCTGTGTCGCAGAGCCGGGAAGGCCGGGGCTGGCCCGGCCCTGGCCCGGCCCCGCCAGCTCTGCCAGCTGCCGGCGGGGACACAAAGGGCAGCTCCGAGCTGCGGCCGCTGCGCTGCGGCCGCACAAACGCAGCGCCCGCAGAGCTCCAGGGCAAGGTGCTGGCCCTGGCTCGGGGCTGGGCCGGGGCCAGCGGCAGAAAATCAACTTGCAGCTCGGGCCCCGCAGCAGGGAGGAGCAGCAATTGCTGGGGGAGAGAGACTCTTGCCAAGGGCCTGCGGGGCCGGGCCCCAGGGAACGGCTTCCCGCTGCCCGAGGGCAGGCTGAGATGGGATGTGGGGCAGCAATGGTTCCCTGGCAGGGCGCTCAGGGCCTGGCACAGGCTGGCCCGAGAAGCTGCGGCTGCCCCCGCATCCCTGCAAGTGTCCCAGGCCGGCTCGGCCACTGGGGCTTCCTGCCCAGGAGGGCTGGGCTGGGCTGGGGCTGCTGAGGGCGGGATGGGCTCTGGCTGAGCCAGCTGAAGGCTGCGCATGATGAGGCCAGGGGGACCCCGTTGCTGAGTGGGTTCTGGGGTATCCCACATTCCTGAAGGGATGTCAGGGTATGTCCCATTCCTGAGGCATTTTTGGGGTCCCCCCAGTGCTTAGGGAGGGGTTCTGAGAGGGGGGCTCTGGTACTTGGAAGGGGGACCTATTGGCAGGGAGCCGGGGAGCCCATTTTGGGAAGGATGCTGCTGTTTCTGGCAATGTTGAGAGGTTCTGAATGGGCTGTGGGGCCCTGGCTCTCATTTTGGGACTTGAGGTGAGCCCATGGGCACAGCAAGGGCTGAGGAGAGGTTCCAAGCTCCCATTTGGGATGGAGGGATTGAGCGGGTGCCTTCAATAAACTCAATGCCAGCCCCAGTGTGTCGATGGCAGCCCCAAATGGCTCGATCCGTCAGCCCCGAGGCCCGGCTGTGGGGAGTCAGGAGCCACAGAAGGGGAATTGGTGTCCAGGAGGGGTGGGATGGGATGGGATGGGATGGGATGGGATGGGAATGGGATGGGATGGGATGGGATGGGATGGGATGGGATGGGATGGGATGGGATGGGATGGGATGGGATGGGGATGACATTGTTGGGGTGGGATGAAGTTTGGGATTGATGGGGTGGTTTGAACACTTGCAGTGGGGCACTCCAGGGAGGAAAACCAGGAGCTGCTTTTGGGGAGGCTCCTGCTGCTTTTTGACAATTTTGGGCCCTCTAAGTGGCTTCTGGGAGGTTGCAGTGAATTTGGGGAAGGTGCCGTAAACCCCCTGCAGATTTGGGGGGCTGAGGCAAAGTCCCCCACATTTTGGGAGGGTGAGGGAACCCCAATTGGGAGGGGATCCTGCTGCTTTGCACCTCTTCATTGGGATGAGAAGTGGCTTGTGAGGGAGGGAATTACGGAAGGAATTATGGAAGGAATTACGGTAGGAAGGAATTCGGAAGGAAGGAAGGAAGGAATTCGGAAGGAATTCGGAAGGAAGGAAGGAAGGAAGGAAGGAAGGAAGGAAGGAAGGAAGGAAGGAAGGAAGGAAGGAATTCGGAAGGAATTCGGAAGGATGGAAGGAATTTGGAAGGATGGAAGGAATTTGGAAGGAATTCGGAAGGAAGGAATTCGGAAGGAAGGAAGGAAGGAAGGAAGGAATTCGGAAGGAAGGAAGGAAGGAATTCGGAAGGAAGGAATTCGGAAGGAAGGAAGGAAGGAATTCGGAAGGAAGGAAGGAAGGAAGGAAGGAAGGAAGGAAGGAAGGAAGGAAGGAAGGAAGGAAGGAAGGAAGGAAGGAAGGAAGGAAGGAAGGAAGGAAGGAAGGAAAGCAACAAGGAAAGGAGGAAGAAAAGAAAAGTAGAATAGAAGACAGAAAAAAAAGAAAGCAAGCAAGAAGAAACTATAAAAAAGAAAGAAAAAAAAAGAAAAAACATTTAAAAATTAAGAAAGCAAGCAATCAAAATATAATAAAAGAAAATCAAAAGACAGATATCAAAAAGAAAATGGAAGTGATGAAAAAAGTAAAGAAAACAAAGAAAGCAAGACTAAATAACATGAAACCAACAAGAAAATAAAAGAAAAAGAAAAAGGAGGGAAGAAAGAAACAAGGAAGAAAGAAAAAAAAGAACAGAAAGACACAAGAAAGAATAAAAGAGAAAAAGAAAGAAAGAAGATAGAAAGCAACAAAAAACAGAAAAAGGGAGGAAAAGGATTTAAAAATGAAGAAAGAAAGAAAAAAAGGATTCAATACCAAGCAAACAAGAAAAAGGATAAAGAAAGAAAAAAAGTACAGAAAGAATGGCACAAGGAAAAAAGTTTAAAAAGGAAGAAAGCAAAAAAAGAAAGAAGAAAGAGAGAAAGAAAAAAAAAAAGGAAAAGAAAGGAAAAAGACAAAAGAATGAAGAAAGAAAGAAATCTAAAAGAAATGAACAAGAAAATGAAAAAAGTGAAGAAAAATAAAAGATGAAAATGCGACTCAATAACATGAAACCAAGAAGAAAAATAAAAAAAAAAAACAAAGAAAGAAGAAAGCAACAAGAAACAAAAAATGGAAAAAAAAAGGAAAGAAAATATATAAAATGTGAAAAAAGAAAGAAAAAAATGCAAGAAGATAAAATAATGAATGAAAGAAAAAACAAGACAGAAGAAACAAGAAAAAGAGAAAAAAGGAAGAAAAGTAGAATAACAGAAAAGAAAGCAGGCAACAAGAAACAGAAAGAGAACGAAAGCAAAAGTATAAAAAATGAAACAAAAATGAAAGAAAGAAAGAGAGAGAGAAAGAAAAGAAAGAAAGAAAGGAAAGAAAGAAAGAAAGGAAGAAAGGAAGAAAGGAAGAAAGAAAGAAAGAAAGAAAGAAAGAAAGAGAGAAAGAGAGAAAGAAAGAAAGAGAGAAAGAAAGAAAGACAGACAGAAATCAACAATGAAAATTGAAAAAGAGAAGGAAAAAGAACATAAGAAAGAAAAAGCAAGCAACAAGAAACAGAAAGCAAAAAGATATGAAAATGAAAGCAAGAAAACAGGAAAGGAAGAAGGGAAGGAAGGAAGAAGGAAAGAAAGAAAAAGGAATTGAAAAGACAGAAATCAACAAGAAAATGAAAAAAAGTGAAGACAAAGAAGAGAAGAAAGAAAGAAAAATACTCAAGGACATGAAACCAACAAGAAAAATGGGAAAAGAAAGAAAGAAGAAAGCAACAAGAAAAAAATTAAACAAAAAAGAAAAATCATTAGAAAAATGAAGAAAGCAAGCAAGCAAAAAGATAATAAAAATGAAAGAAAGGAAGAAAATTAGAAAGAAAGGAAGAAAATCAAAAGACAGAAATCAACAAGAAAATGAAAAAAGGGCAGGAAAAAGAAAAGAAGAAGCAAAGAAGAAAGAAAGACTAAATTGCATGAAACCCACAATGAAATAAATGCAACAAAAGACAAAAAAAAAGAAGAAGGGAAGAAAGAAACAAGGAAGAAAGACAAAAAAGAAGAGAAAGAAAGAAGATGAAAGAAAACAAAAAAGAAAACAAGCAAAAAGGAAAGAAGGAAAGAGAGAAAGCAACAAAGAATAAAAAGGGAAAAGAAAGCAAAAAGAGAAAAATAAAAAGAAGAATGGAAGAAAGCAACAAGAAACAAAAACAGAAAAAAAGAGAAAAAACATAAAAAATGAAGAAACAAAGAAAGAAAGTAAAAAGACAGAAAAAAAAGGGAAGATAAAAAAAGAAAGAGAAAATAAAGAAAAAGACAAATGAACAAGAAATTTTAAAAAGTGAAGAAAAAATAAGAAAGGAACAAAGAAACAAACAAAGAAAGCAAGAGTACATAACATGAAACCAAAAAGAAAATAAAAGAGAAGGAAAAAAAAGAAGGAAGAAAGAAAAAAGGAAGAAGGAAAAAAAGAACAAAAAGAAAGACACAAGAAAAAAACAAAAGAAGAAAAGAAAGAAAGCAAAAGGAGAAAGAAGGAAAAAAGACAGAAAGCAACAAAAAAAAAACCAACAGGAAAAAGAGAAAAGATAAAAGAATGAAGAAAGAAAGCTAAAAGAAATCAACAAGAAAATGAAAAAAACAAAGAAAGGTAAAAGATAAAAGAAAGATTCAATAACGTGAGACCAAGAAGAAAAATGAAAAATAAGAAAGAAAGAAGAAAGCAGTAGAAGTACTTAAAAAAACAAGAAAGAGAAAACATTCAAAAATTAAGAAAGAAAGAAAAAAGCAAAAAGGTAATAAAAATGAAAGAAAGAAAGGAAGAAAAAAAAAAGACTGAAAACGTGAAACCAACAAGAAAATAAATGAAAAAGAAAGAAAGGAAATTAAATGAGAGAAATCAACCAGAAAAAGGAAACAGAAAAGAAAAAAGAAAGAAGGAGAGACTAACTAACATGAAACCAACAAGAAAAGGGAAAAAAAGGGAAAAAAGAAAGAAAGCAAAAAAAGAAAGAAGAAAGAAAGCAGCAAAAAACAAACAAGCAAAAAAACAAATATTAAAAAAATAGAGAAAGAAATGCTCAATAATCCAAGAAGAAAAATGAAAAATGAAAAAAAGAAGAAAGCAACAGAAAATAAAAAAAGAAAAAAAAAGAAAGAAAAAAATTCCAAAAATGAAGAATGATAGAAAGTAAATGAAAGAAAGAAGACAGCAATAAGAAAAGGAAAACGAAAAGCAGAATAAAAGAAACGAGGAAAGAAAGAAACAAGAAACAGAAAAAGAAAAAGCAAAAAGGTGAAAGAAAGAAAGAATAAAAGAAGGGAGAAAATCCAAGACAGAAATAAAAAATAAAAAAGAAGAAAAAAGAAAAGAAGAAACAAAGAAAGCAACAAGAAACAGAAACAGAAAAGAAAGCAAAAAGATGTAAAAATGAAAGAGAAAGCAGGAAAGGAAGATAGGGAGGAAATAAAAAGACAGAAATCAACAAGAAAATGAAAAAGGAGAGGAGAAAAAACAAAACAAAAAAAAAGAGAACAAAGAAACAAGAAAAAAAGAAAAAAAAAAACCAGAAATAAAGACGCAAAAAAAAATAAAAGAAAAATAGAAAGAAAAAAGGAAAAAAAAGAAAAAGATGTAAGACAGGAAGCAACAACAACAAAAAAACCAAAACAAAACAAAAAAACAGGAAAAAAAGAAAGAAGATAAAAGCCCTGGTGGCCACCATCCCCCCTGGTTTTGTTTGTCTGGTTCATTGACGGCTGGGGCCCTGGGCAGAACCCTGAGAGCCTGGTGTGGCCCCAGGGAAGGAGAAGGAGCCCCTGGAGAAGCTGTAGCAGGTGGGGCTGCTGCTGCTGGAGCCACCAAGGACGAGCTCAAGGACGACAACCTCTTCCTGGAGCTGGCCAGTGGCAGCTGAAGATGATGGCCTTTGATTCTGGCACCTTCTCCAAAGACATGCTCCACGGCCAGTGTGCAGGTGAGTCCAGAGCCAGGGGGATGCTGCCAGAGCTGGGCCTGGCACGGCCTGGCCGGGCACCAAAGGTTCCCCCTTTGCTGGGGCGGCTGCAGGGAATTCTTCAGTGGCTGCCAATACATGTGTGTCAGTGCAAAGCTCTCAAGGGACTGATTAAAGCAGAGGACTGGAGACCATGGCTGCACAAAGCTCTCAGAGACTCAAGTGTGGAAAAAGGGAAGTACCTTAGAAAAACCAGAAGCACCTTGAAGCATTAATGAACTGTTGTTAATGACCAAGGTTCTCAAGGGACTGATTAAAGCAGATAATTGGGGACCATGACTGCACAAAGCTCTCAGAGACTCAGTGTCAAAAAGAGGTACTTTAATTACCCTTGAGTATCTCAAAGCATTAATGAGCCCCACCGAGTGTTGTTACTGACAAAGGCTCTCCAGGGACTCATTAGAGCAGATAATTGGGGGCCAGGATTGCACAAAACTCTCAGAGACTCCCAGGCAAAAGCCAAAGCCAAAGTCCTTTGAAAACCCTGCAGTCCCTGGGAGCATTCAGGAGCCCCCAGGGCCATTCCTGACCAAGGCTCCCCAGGGACTCCTTCCAGCAGATCCCTGAGGCCACTGGGATGTGGGGGGATGCTGAGGGTAGGACAAGGGGCTGACAGTGCCCAGCCTTGCTGGGGCTGTGCCCAGCAGGCCCCAGGGCCTCAGCACAAGGTGTCTCCTCCCAGCCCTTGGTGGCACAGACGCTGCTGTGCCCCAGGGCACCAAGACTTGGCTTCTCCTGGGCACTGCCAGCCCTGCCAGGGCCCTTGGCCATGTCCAGCACAGCTTGTCCTGCGCTGTCCCACCGCTGCTGCTGTGTCCCTGCAGGCTGCACACTCCCATCTCGCTGCCCCGCCAGCTCTGCCCGGCCACTGCCAGCCCTGGCCTGAGCTGTGCCCAGCCTCACCCTCTGTGCCTTGGGCACACACACATGCCCTGAGCTCATCCTCCCTCTGGGTGCTTCTCCTGCCCCCGCGCTGCCCTGGGAGGGACATTTCCTCCTCCTCATGCCCAGTGTCCCCCTGCCCAGCTGCTCTGTGGGGCAGTGCGTGTCTCTCCTGCTGTTCCCTGCCTCCCAGGAAAGCTGCACCATGTGGGGCACGGCCCTTCCAGCAGCCTCCCAGCCCCTCAGCCTTGTTGGGCCTTTCCCCTGAGCAGACAGCAGCAGCATCTCCGTGCTCTGCCCAGCGTGCTCCTTTCGTCACCAAACTGCGGGAAAATAGAAACTGTCCTACACCATCTCTGAAGTGTTAGAGAATCAGGCCCTGTGGAACCAACGAGCCCTTGGGACACAGGAGGATCTCGTGTAACCAAGGGTCAGTTCTGACACTGTAGATCCAAGGAGATCCTTGTGACACTCTGGGGCCTTGTGGAACCCTTCTGCCCTGGTCTCTGCACCAAGGAGACCCTTGTGCCCCTACGGGACCTTGTGCAGCCAAGGAGAGCATTGTGAGAGTGCGGGGCCATGGAACCAAGGGACCATTGTGACCTTGTGGGGCCTCATGGACTCAAGGGACCATTGCCACACTGTGGGGCCTCATGGAATGAAGGGTCCATTGTGACACTGCAGAACCAAGGACACCATGGTTACACTGTGGGGCCCATGGAACCAAGGCACCATTGGGACACCCCGTGGCCTCATCCTCTTGAATTTCAACAGATCTGAGGGATGGCAGGACCTGCAGGCAGCACTGAAGGATTCTGGGAAGAACCCTTGATCCCTGCTCCAAAGGAAATCAGAGAAAGACCCCTGGTAAGATAAAGGCACCTTTTCCTTTCCCGCTGTAAACTGTTGACCTGCCTGTAAGGTGCAGCAAAAGCTTTGCAGGGTTTGGTTCAAGGTACCCAAGGTTGGAACAGGGAGGTCGAGTCCCTTCCAAGAGAAGGGTTGGAGTCTTTGTGCCATGACTGCCTGGGATCCATGGAACAAGTGTGTTCTGGCAGACTCTGGGACCTCGAGAGCAATCCCATCCAGGAGCCAGCACTGGACCTGCACCCTGGTGGGAGCAGCGTGGTATGGATGGAAAACGGGCAGCTGGGTGTGCAGTGGGAACCTCAACCCAGGTCATAGAAGCCCAGGCTTTAGCTTTGAACACATCAGCACAAAAAGCAGAATGAATGACCTTTCCTAGAAATCACTGAAGGAAAAAAGGTGAACATATGGACTGATTTGAACTCTGGGTTTGGAATAATAGATGCCCAGGGAGCCACGTGGAAGGAAAGGGCACAGAGGTCTCCAGTGAGTACAAAAAGAAATCAGTCACCTACTGCAGAGTGTGCCAAAGCCAAAAGAAGTGGCCCTGATGCCCTTGTAAAGCCCATGGGTTTGGAGACTCCCCAGTTAATCCAGGGACTCCATTGGCTGACCAAACAGCTCAAGAGGGTGCTGAAAAAGCTCTCCTTGCACTAATACCTAGCAAAAACTTGAATGTTCTGCAACAAAAGCCAGATTCCAGCGATCAGGACAGGCAGTCAGCCCCATCAGCAGCAGCTACGGAAAATCCCAGCAGGTGATTGGTAACCCCGTGTGGGCAGGTAATTGGAGCTCCACAATTAATGTATAATGGAACTAAAACATCAGGAAACACATGAGGAAATGGAGAATATGGTGGCCAGTTTACAAAGGCATCTAGTAAGCACAAAAATGGCAAAAAATAATAGATCAGTTGTTGAGAAAGATGTGATTGGTCTTGAAGGAAGAAGGCTGCCTCCAGGGCTCGTTACATGGGAATCACCAGGTGATTTTGGCCAACTGATTTTGCAGAACTGCCCAGGCAGAAGGGGGACTGGCACATTTTGGTATTGGTGGATCCTTTTTCTGGATGGCCAGAAGCTTTCCCATGTGGCACCAACAAGACAAGGGAAGTCTCAGAAGTTTTGCTGCAATGAATATTTAATAGCACTGGGACTAACTCTTGTAAGCCTTAAAAGGTGCATGGTTCTCAACAGATCATTGGGGCTGGACTCGCCTGTACATCCTTTCCAACCAGGAGATGCGGTGTGCATCAGAACCTGGAATTTTGGAACAATCCAGCCAAAGTGAAAGAGACCATCTCAAGTCCTCCTGGTAACCTACCCTGCACTCAAGGTAGAAGGAATCAAACTCAGGGTTCATCACATGCGGGTAAAACCAGCGAGCACACATTAAACACAGCAGAAACAAGACTGTCTGACACCATGGAGTTTGGGGTTTTACATCAATCCTATTGTTTTAGGTATTGAACAGGATTTTCTAAGGGGATACTATTTATTGGATCTAGATGAAGATGATCAATAATTGTGTATCTATAATAATAATAGAAACAATGTTCCTGACTTCTGGGAAGGGAAATGCGGTTTTCAAAGTCAGTGCAAGATGTTGGCAGATGACAGAATGTAACCCCTGTAACAGCTTGTTTGCCAACACCAACCTGTGCAGAAAATCCAGTTCCATGGGGAGCTTCAGTCAGCAATTTAACAAAAATCTGGGAACACTTGTGGAAGGAAATAGCACCCAGGGCACCTGGACAGGGATGGAAGGAGAATATTCCTTACCATGGACACATAAGAACGATACTGCTGAGAATTGTAACATTTCCAAACTGGATCTGGAAATTACCTCAGGAAATATTGATCAGCTGACAGATTGCACTGATACCCCCTGGAGCTGCCAAATTCCAGCAGTATGGAATCACCCTCAGACAGGACAATGGGAATGTTTCCAGCCAGTTCAGGGGTGTCTGGGCTGGGAAGGGAGCCCAGGCCTCCCATGGGACCCCTTACAGGTGGGTATAAAATATCCTGATTTAACAAGGTCAAGGCCAAAGGATCCCAGGACAAAGGAAAAGTGGGATTGCCCTGGGACAGACACTTGAGCTGTTTGGAATCCTGAGGTGCAGCAGCTCCTGGCTGTGGCCCAGGCTCTGAGGCTAGGCTGTGTTTGTAGAAATGATTCTGCCTTTCTCAGTGACACCTGGGCTCAGCCAACAAACAGCGAGCCTTGGAGAGGCACAGAGTGTCAGCAGGATGCGGTCAGATCCTTAGGAGCCCCAGGATGGGTGGGAAGTGATGGAATTTGGAGCACACGTTTGGCCCTGGGAGAATCAGGAGCACCATGGACACTGGGGGTATTAACGTTCCGTCCCTCGTGCAAGGAGTCACCACCGGGAACCCGACTGTGGGGAAAGGTTAAAGGGGATGGAACTTGGAAACATCCCAGTGCGGGAACTACAGCGGGATGGATTTTAGAATCCATCTCTGCTTCACAAAGATCTGCCTTTAGGAACAGAGCAGCCACACACCATTGGGCTCTGCAGATGGAAACTTGAGTGAATGCAGCTCCTCTGGGGTTTGCTGAAATAAAGGAACAATTGCCAGCCACAGCTAAAATGACTTTACAGAGCAGATTGGCTTTAGCCCTATTGCTGCTACATGGACAGGGAGTATGTGGATTCTTGAACTGAAACAGCAACACTTGTTGTGTGCACATTCCAAATGTGATGCTGGATTGGATGATCGGGTAGAGAGGATAAAATCAGTTGCTGCATGCAGCAGAGATTTAAGGGGAGGATTTTAAAGTAACTGTTTGGATAAAATATTTAAAGGACTTGGATTTTCCCTGACTGATGGTTGGCCTGACTTTTGCAAAGTCTAACTGGGATCCCAGCAATACTTGTGCTTGTGACACTTGCTTTGAGCTGTGTAAAGAACATGGTTGTGAAAGCAGCTGAGGAACTCGTGGGATGTGAGTAAAGGAGCAGAGTGAGGCTTACGAAGGCTTGAAGGGAAGAGAAGCTTCCCAACCCTCCAAGGGGGGAAATTTGCCAGATGAAAAACCGTTTGCACCTGGTGGGTTCATACAATGCTTCTTCTCCAAAAGCCACTGGCCATGGAACCGCACAAAGCTGATTCTGTAGGCAGCAACCAGCCCAGGTGTGCCAACTTTCACCAGTTCACTGGGCAGTCAGGGCTGGCTTTGGGGTCACCGACCACCAGGGACCCCCAAAGAGACCCCCAGGGCAGAAGAACGGATGTGCAAAGGGGTGGGGGAAATATGCAATGATTTTGGGGAAATGATTGTCGTGTGTGTGTTTCTTGTGGGACAATCTGGGAATGAGTCTGTGAAATACAGTCTGCAAACAGGAACATCCCTGAACTCGGCACACACGACTTTGGGAGGGGCTCTCCCCTCGTGCATCCGGCCCAATAAAGAATGCTGCTGCTTCGTGCTGCGCTGATGCTGAGGAGGTTTTGTTTCCCTGAAGTTTTGGTAACACCTCTGTGCCTGTGTCACAGAGCCACAGAGCAGCTGTGATGTCAGGAAGGGGCTGTGTGACATCACAGGGTGGCTGTATGACATCATAGAGTCTACGGCGACATCATGGAGCAGCTCTGTGACATCACAGAATGGTGCTGTGACATCACGGAGTGGGCAGGGACATTACAGAAGAGGTCTGACATCACAGGGCAGAGGTCAGACATCGTCAAGCAGACTATGACATCACAGAGCAATGGTGACATCACAGAGAAGGCTGTGACATCACAGGGTGCTGTTGTGACACCACAGTGCAGAGTTGTGACATCACAGATAGGGCTGTGACATCACAGGGTGCTTGTATGACATCACAGAGTGGTCATGTGACATCACAGAATAGGCTGTGACATCGCAGAGCAGGTTTGTGATATCACAGGGTGGCTGTGTGACGTCATAGAGTTAGCTGTGACACCACAGAGTAGCTGTGTGATATCACAGAGAGGACCGTGACATCACAGTTGGGTGGTGTGACATCACAGGGTGTCTATGTGACATCACAGAGTGAGCTGTGACATTGCAGATAAGGCTGGGATATCAAAGGGAGGAGGTCTGACATCATAGAGCAGACTATGACATCACCGAGTGGTTGTGACATCCCAGGGTGGCTGTGTGACATCCCAGGGGTTGGATGCCATGGCAACCCTCATCAGTTCCAGTTCCCTTGGAAACCCCCCCAGGACCCATTGCTGCACTCAGGGTCCGTGGCCACTTGCCCGCAGACCTGTGGCTGCCCTCGGCTGCCATGGCAGCCCTCAGGACAGAGCGGTGCCGGGGCTGGTGCCAGCTACAATTGCACTGACACTCGCTGATGCCACGGCAGCGGCCACAGGGACCCGTTCCTCACTTTGGTGCCACGGACACCAACGCTTGGCCCCGCTGCCATGGGGATTGGCACGGACACCTGCACTTCCTTCCTTCCTTCCCTTCCTTCCTTCCCTTCCTTCCTTCCTTCCTTCCTTCCTTCCTTCCTTCCTTCCTTCCTTCCTTCCTTCCTTCCTTCCTTCCTTCCTTCCTTCCGAATTCCTTCCTTCCGAATTCCTTCCTTCCGAATTCCTTCCTTCCTTCCTTCCTTCCGAATTCCTTCCTTCCGAATTCCTTCCTTCCGAATTCCTTCCTTCCTTCCGAATTCCTTCCCTCCTTCTGAATTCTGAATTCCAAATTCCTTCCTTCCTTCCTTCCAAATTCCTTCCTTCCGAATTCCTTCCGAATTCCTTCCGAATTCCTTCGGAATTCCTTCCTTCCGAATTCCTTCCGAATTCCTTCCAAATTCCTTCCTTCCGAATTCCTTCCTTCCTTCCTTCCGAATTCCTTCCTTCCTTCCCTCACAAGCCCTTCTCACCCCATGGAAGGGGTGCAAAGCAGCAGGATCCCCTCCCAATTGGGGTCCCCTCACCCTCCCAAAATGTGGGGACTTCATCTCAGCCCCCCAAATTGCGGGGGGTTTACGGCACCTTCCCCAAATTCACTGCAACCTCCCAGAAGCCACTTAGAGGGCCCAAAATTGTCAAAAAGTAGCAGGAGCCTCCCCAAAAGCAGATCCTGCTTTTCCACTCTGGAGTGCCCCACTCCAAGTGCCCATCCCATCCCATCCCATCCCATCCCATCCCACCCCATCCCATCCCATCCCCGTCCCATTCCCATCCCATCCCATCCCATCCCATCCCATCCCATCCCATCCCATCCCATCCCATCCCATCCCTCCTGGACACCAATTCCCCTTCTGTGGCTCCTGACTCCCCACAGCCGGGCCTCGGGGCTGACGGATCGAGCCATTTGGGGCTGCCATCGACACATTGGGGCTGGCATTGAGTTTATTGGAGGCACTTGCTCAATCCCTCCATCCCAAATGGGAGCTTGGAACCTCTCCTCAGCCCTTGCTGTGCCCATGGGCTCACCTCAAGTCCCAAAATGAGAGCCAGGGCCCCACAGCCCATTCAGAACCTCTCAACATTGCCAGAAACAGCAGCATCCTTCCCAAAATGGGCTCCCCAGCTCCCTGCCAATAGGTCCTCCTTCCAAGCACCAGAGCCCCCCTCTCAGAACCCCTCCCTAAGCACTGGGGGGACCCCAAAAATGCCTCAGGAACGGGACATACCCTGACATCCCTTCAGGAATGTGGGATACCCCAGAACCCACTCAGCAACGGGGTCCCCCCGGCCTCATCATGCGCAGCCTTCAGCTGGCTCAGCCAGAGCCCATCCCGCCCTCAGCAGCCCCAGCCCAGCCCAGCCCTCCTGGGCAGGAAGCCCCAGTGGCCGAGCCGGCCTGGGACACTTGCAGGGATGCGGGGGCAGCCGCAGCTTCTGGGGCCAGCCTGTGCCAGGCCCTGAGCGCCCTGCCAGGGAACCATTGCTGCCCCACATCCCATCTCAGCCTGCCCTCGGGCAGTGGGAAGCCGTTCCCTGGGGCCCGGCCCCGCAGGCCCTTGGCAAGAGTCTCTCTCCCCCAGCAATTGCTGCTCCTCCCTGCTGCGGGGCCCGAGCTGCAAGTTGATTTTCTGCCGCTGGCCCCGGCCCAGCCCCGAGCCAGGGCCAGCACCTTGCCCTGGAGCTCTGCGGGCGCTGCTTTTGTGCGGCCGCACCGCAGCGGCCGCAGCTCGGAGCTGCCCTTTGTGTCCCCGCCGGCAGCTGGCAGAGCTGGCGGGGCCGGGCCAGGGCCGGGCCAGCCCCGGCCTTCCCGGCTCTGCGACACAGCGGCGGCAGCCCCAGCCTTCCAGCCCTGCACACGCTCCCACACAAGCGTCCAGAGCCGCGGCCACGCAACGCAACTGACCGGCCGCTGACCCCCCAGCCTGGCCTGATGGCCATTCCTCTGCCCACACCTCGGCCAAGCTCCCCTTGGCCACCTCCTGAGCCACAGTGCCACAGACAAGTGGCACATACAGCTACAGAGCTCTGCAGGGAAGAGCTGGCAGGGAATGTTCATTCAACATAAAAACCACCAAGAAAAAGAGAACTGCCCCCAGCAGAGCTGTTCCCTCCTGCAGTAGTTACACCTGCACACGCACAGCGCCTGAGACTGCAAGCAATGAGCATTCCCTGGGCACATGTGCAGCCCAAGCAGCTCGAGGACAGCCTTGCAGCAGGACTGCTCTCAGCTGAGCCAAAAAGGCCCCTCTGGCAGCTCTATGATTCGCCCCAAACCGGGCCAAGAGACACTTCCCAAAGTCTAAGAAGCAGGTGTTTGCTTTATTGTGTGCGGGGATCGCTCCTCCAAACACCCACCCCAGGCACACGGCAGATTACAAGATGTGGGTCCATCTCATGCATATTCATTGTTTTCCCTAGAAAAGGTGTGGTTGTGCAAACCATTTCTCAGAACTCATTATTATCAGTAGCACACGTGGGGCGCAGGCCCAGGGCTCCCTGGTGGTCGCGCTCAGGAAGGCTTGGTGGGCATTTGATGAAGGCTGAACGTCTTCCTTACTCTGCACTTTTCACCTTTCTCCTCTCGGCACGCGCAGTCTCTTGGCAGCTGTTTCAGCAGTCTCTTCCCTGGTTTCAGCAGCTTTGTTCCTCATTTCTGCCAGCTTTGTTCTCTGTCCCTTGCCAGGTTGTTCAGCTGGCTTCTACATTGGTTAAAATGTATTTTATTCTTGCCCAAGGACGCCCAAGTACAATGATTTTAACCCTTTCACTTGGGCTTGGCACACACTGGAGGAGGGTGTCTGTTTTCAATGAGGAAACTCAGGAGTTTCAGATTGCTTCAAAAAACCCCAAGAACCCCCTCTGCCTGAGTGCAGCCAGTTCTCTGAGCAAAGCAGGTCCCAGGTGAGTGAGGAGAGACAGGATGGGCTTGGGAATGTGGAGCAGGGTTGTGCACATGGGGTCAGACCTCAAGGCACAGCTTCTGTGACCAGGCCAGACCTCCTGAGGAGAGACCCTGCATCAGTATCAGTCACAGAATGCTGCAATCACCTCTTCTCTAAAGAGGACAGCAATGAAATACACCCCTTCAAATAGGAATGAGTATTTCTTAGAAGCTCTTTGAAATATTTCTCCACAACTGCAGAAGGAAACCTTCCTAATGAACTGCACCAGGCCAGAGGGAAATCAAGGCAGAGCCAGGTTTTGTCAGCACTTGCTTGATCCTAATGAGCCCGTGGGGCATTTGGGGCTGAGCCCTTGAAGCTCAGGGCCTGAGAGGAGATTGCACAAACCTTTCCAGGAGTCAAAGGCAGAGGAAACACCCAAAGTGTCTCGAGGCATTCATGGGTCCCACTGAGGTCCATTACCAACACAGGCTCCTCAGGGACTCCTTGGAGGAGAGAACTGGAAGCCAGGATTGCACAAAAACCTCTCAGAGCCTCAGTGTGGGAAGGAAAATCCAAAGTACCTTAAAACCCTTGAGTATCTTAGAGCATTAATGAGCCCCACTGAGTGTCAATGCAAAGCTCTCAAGGGACTCGTTAAAGTAATTGGAGATAATTGGAGGCCATGATTGCACAAACCTCTCAGAGAGTCAGTGTCAAAAAGAAGTACTTAAATTAACCCTGAGTACCCTGAAGCATTAATGAGCCCCAGTGAGTGTTGTTACTGACAAAGAATCTCCAGGGACTCATTAGAGCAGATAATTGGGGGCCAGGATTGCACAAAGCTCTCAGAGACTCCCAGGCAAAAGCCAAAGCCAAAGTCCTTTGAAAACCCTGCAGTCCCTGGGAGCATTCAAGAGCCCCCGGGAGCATTCAGGAGTCCCCCAGGGCCATTCCTGACCAAGGCTCCCCAGGGACTCCTTCCAGCAGATCCCTGAGGCCACTGGGATGTGGGGGGATGCTGAGGGCAGGACAAGGGGCTGACAGTGCCCAGCCTTGCTGGGGCTGTGCCCAGCAGGCCCCAGGGCCTCAGCACAAGGTGTCTCCTCCCAGCCCTTGGTGGCACAGACGCTGCTGTGCCCCAGGGCACCAAGACTTGGCTTCTCTTTGTCCCCCCCTGTCATCCCTGCCTCCAGTTCTCTGCTCTGACTGCAGCCTGGGGACACTTTCTCAGTCGTGTCCCTCACTGGGACCCATGAAAACTTCCAGAAACTTTGAAGTTCGATTGTGACTTGAATTCTTGAGAGGTTTGTGCCAGTCCCTGTCAGGGACTGATGTTCAGGGACTGATGTTCAGGGCCTCAGCACCAAGGCCCGAGAGGGTCATTCCAGTCCTTGTGCTGTGTCTGTGCTGCTGAGCTGGGCCAGGCTCCTGGCACAGAGGCAGCTCCTGGCAAGCGGCAGCGCTGCAGAGAGACAGCTCTGGCCAGGAGCAGCTCCTGGGCACAGCCCAGCAGGGCTGGGGCACTGCCTGCAGCCAGCCCGGGCACAGCACAGAGGCACACAGGGCTTCAACTCAGCCGGGGCTGGGAAGGGGCTGGGAAGTGACTGGGGGGGTTCCAAACCCAGCCCAGGGAGCTCTGAGGAGGAAAGACCCAGCCTGTGCTGGGAAGGCAGCTGCAGATCCAGCCAGAGCTCAGAGCTGGTGCTTCATGAGCAGCTTCATGGCAGAGAGAAGCCCCACAAGTGCTTAGAATGTGAGAAGAGCTTCAGCTGGAGCTCCAGCCTGCTCTGCCACAAGAGGATCCACACTGGGGAAAGGCCCTGCGAGTGTCCTGAGGGTGGGAAGAGCTCCAGTCTCCTCGGGCACCAGCGCAGGCACACAGAGGAGTGCTCCTTCTGCTGCCCTGACTACACAAAAGGCTTCAAGTACAACTCCACCTCATCACCCACCAGCGCATCCACACCGGGGAGAGGCCCTGCGAGTGTCCCCAGTGTGGGAAGAGCTTCTCCAGGAGCTCACACTTGACCCCACACCAACAGAGCCACCAGTAAGGGAAGCCCTGAGAGTGCCCTGACTACGGCAAGAGCTTTGTCCGCTGCTCCAAATTCATCCCCCAGAAGAGCCCTGGTGACCCACATTCCTGGTGATCCACATTGGGAAGACACCTGGCTGATGGTCCTTTTGTTTTGGCCCTAATTTTCTTTTGATCCATCTTCATTCCTTAAAAACACCCAAAATTGCAGTAAAAATAAAGAAATTGATCCGAGACATCTGAAGTCTCACCATTTTACTGGTATGTGGGGGGAATTTTGGGTTCAGGGTGATATTTGGCAGAGGAGGATGGAGACTGTCTCTGTCCCTCTCATCCCAGTTGGTGCCCAGTGAGGGTCTCTGTCCTTCTCCCCTTGGGATTCTCGGGAGGTGCTTGTGGGGGTTTGGGGCTGTCTCTGTCCCTCTCACCCCGATGATGCTTGGGTGGGCTCACACCAGGGGTGAGAGGGACAGAGACCCCCTCCGGCCTCCCCAGGTGTGAGAAGGTCGGAGAGCCGCCGACCCCCCGAGCACACTCAGCGGTGAGAGGGACACAGAGCCCCTGGTCCCCAGCCCTGCACAAGCATTCCCTGGGGTGAGAGGGATGGAGACCCCTGAGCATCCCCCAGGGCGAGGGGGACAGAGACCCCTGAGCATCCCCTGGGCTGAGAGGGACAGGGACACCCCCTTGGGAATGCCCTGGGCTGAGAGGGACAGCAACAACCCCCCCAGGCCCCTCCCAAGCATCCCTGGGCACCAGAACAAATAAACTTGGCAGAAATCAAACTTAACTCTACACAAAATGCTTTGAGCAATGTTTGCTCTTCCCACAAGTCCCTTGTGGTGAAAACACAATCAAGCCCCAACCATGAATGAACCGACAGCACAAGCAGTTCTGGTGGCAATTCAAAGCTCCAGCGGTTCCCGCACAGCTCCAGCTCAGCTGCTGCAGGTTCCTGTAAAAGAAAAGTGACAATGCAGCCCAATACAGATGATTAAAAGGAAGGAAAACTCTGTGTAGCTGTCACAAAGGTGGCAGGGAGGAAGAGAAAAATGATTCTCCCATTTGGCAAAGCCCCCCAGCCTGTGAGAGAGAAAAGGGGGGAGAGCAAGGGAGTGGCAGGGACAGAGACCTCCCCTGGGGAGGGGCGAGTGTGACACTGTCCCCTGTGTGTGTGGCCTTCCCGAGCTGGGGGTTTCACACCTGAGCCAGTCTGGGTAAGGGGGGTGGTGTTCACTCCCCCTGAGCAGGGGTTACCCCCCACCCCCAAAACTCCTCCTGCTCCCTTGGGTGGGGGATGGGGGTGCAAACCTGGCCTCAGCAAATGGGTCTGGGGGCTGGGGCCTCCCCAGCCCAACCCCAGCCAGGGCTGATTTTGAGGACAGCTCTGGGCTTGGCTTTCTGGTGGGTTCATTCTCCTCCCTCAGCCTTGTTTACTTCTTGTAGTAAAGAACTGTTCCTCCTTTTCCTGTGTTTTTGCTTGGGAGCCCTGTAATTGTGGGATTGGATCCGAGGGGATCATCGGGGCACTGCTGGGCCCCATGGACCAAGGGGCCGGTGTGATTTTGAGAGGCCCTGTGGATCCAAGGAGACCATGGTGCTCCTGCAGGTCCTCACGGATTCACAGAGTCCATTGTGACACTGCTGGGCCCAAAGAACCAAGGACACCTTTGTGACCCTGCAGGGCCCACGGAACCAAGGGAACATGGAACAGCTCTGGCTGCCTTGGGCTCCTGGGGCCGCCTGGCAGCTCCGGCTGACCTTGGCATGGCGAGAGCTGCTTCTCACCTGCCCTGGAGCGCTGGGGCTCCGTGCTTTCCTTCCTATGGAACAGAACTGTCCTTCTCCTCCAGGGGCCCGTGGCCAAAATTGAGATTCTGCCTCCAAAATTCCATCTATCAAAGGATTGCTCTGTGATGAAAGGTGCCAGGACAGACGGGTCTGGCTGGCCTTGGCCTCTGGCGGTCGCCTCTCATCTGCCTTCCAAACACTGGGGCTCCGTGCTTTCCTTCCTATGGAACAGAACTGTCCTTCTCTTCCAGGGGCCCATGGCCAAAACTGGGATTCTACATCCAAATTTGATTATGTAAGGATTGTTCCCACATGAAACTGCCAGGACAGACGGCTCTGGCTAGCCTTGGCCTCTTGGGGGCCATCTCTCATCTGCCTTTGAAACACTGTGGGGCTGTGCTGTTCTTTCCATGGAAAAAAACATCTTTCAAGTCCAGGTGTCCATGGCCAAAACTGGGAATCCGGCTCCAAAATTCCGTATATCCAAGTACAGATCCCAGACAAAATCTGCCAGGACTGACAAGTCCAGCTTCTCTTGGCTTCCTGAGGGCCAGCTCTCAGTTGCCTTTGAAATGCTGGGGCTGTGCTTCTCTTCCTGTGGAACAGAACCATCCTCCTCCCCCAGCTGCCCCTGGCCAAAATTGGAATTTGGCCTCCAAAATTCCATCTATCCCAGGATTGCTGCCAGACAAAAGCTGCCAAGGCCAACAGGTCTGGCTGGCCTTGGCCTCTGGTGGCCGCCTTTCATGGATCACAGGAAGACAGTTTGTTTTATCACAGATACTATCCATGGTTAGAACCACCCCTCGATCTCGTGCCCACCTATAGGTGGCATCTCTGCCTTGATGACCTGAGGCATCATGTCCCCACGATTAGGGCTAACAAAAAACACCAAAACCACAAGCAGGTAGATCAGGCTGAAAAGATAGAAGTGTCCCAGGTAGACTTGGACTGGAAACACAAGGGAGAGTTGTTCCTAGCTCAATGGGCCCATGATGCCTCAGGCCATCAGGGCAGAGATGCCACCTATAAGTGGGCACGAGACCGAGGGGTGGATCTGACCATGGACAGTATCTCCCAGGTGATCCATGACTGTGAGACATGCGCTGCGATCAAGCAGGCCAAGCGGGTGAAGCCCCTGTGGTATGGTGGGCGGTGGTCCAAATACAAGTATGGGGAGGCCTGGCAGATTGATTCCATCACACTGCCTCAAACCCGCCAAGGCAAGCGCCATGTGCTCACAATGGTAGAAGCCACCACAGGATGGCTGGAGACCTACCCTGTGCCTCACGCTACTGCCCAGAACACCATCCTGGGCCTTGGAAAGCAAGTCCTTTGGAGGCATAGCACCCCTGAGAGAATTGAGTCCAACAACAGGACTCATTTTAAGAACAGCCTTATAAACAAACACCTGGGCTAGAGAACATGGCATTGAGTGGGTGTACCACATCCCTTACCATGCACCAGCTGCAGGCAAAGTGGAACGGTGCCATGGGTTGTTGAGAACCACCTTGAAGGCACTGGGTGGGGGAACTTTCAAAAATTGGGAGCAGCATCTGGCAAAGGCCACCTGGTAAGTTAACTCCTGAGGTTCCACCAATAGAACTGGTCCAGCCCAATCTGAATCCCTGCATACAACAGATGGAGATAAGGTCCCAGTAGTGCATGTCAGAGGTCTGTTAGGAAAGACTGTGTGGATAAATTCTGCCTCGAGTACAGACAAACCCACCCGTGGGGTTGTCTTTGCTCAGGGACCTGGTTGCACATGGTGGGTAATGCAGAAAGATGGAACAGCATGTTGTGTACCGCAGGGAGATCTGATTGTTGGGTGAAAACCATCTGTAATGTGGAATGCTTGTATACCCCTGCTTGCTGAGGGTCACTGTCACTGTTCGTACACAGCTGTATATATGTATATGTGTATATGTATTGATGTGTGTGTGTAGAGTAAGAATATATTCGTTTGGGCATTGAGCCAATGATACGGGATAAGGGGTGGAATGTCTTTGGGGTGACTTTATGATGTGTATCCTGTATCACTGCCCTATGCCCAGAAATTAACTTTGTGCCTTTCTATGCCTCTAAACTGAGCCTGAGAGAGGGAAGGAAAAACTGAGCAAAACTTTTTCAAAGCAGTTTGCAGCTTGTTCAAGGTCACACAGAGATAGGGACTTTCTTTTTCCCAGCTGCAGCAGGGGAGGGAGGAGGCACCCAGCTTGCTGCTTCCCTGGTCAGCTTTTGGCCAGTTCTTCAGCTTCTTTTTCTCCAAAGGGAGACTGAGAGCTGAATTTTTTTTTTGTTCCCTGGAATTTTGGATTTTCTCCCATTTCTGCTGGACTGCTTCAACATCAGAGCAAATCGGGTGGACTTGCCACCGAGCACAGAGGGCCTGGCCCTGGCCCAAGCCCCAGCTCCGAGGAGACCAAAGGGAGGACTCTAACTAATTTTCCCAGTTTTTCCTCCACACTGAAAGATTTTATTATTTAGCATTATTTTTCTTTTCCCGTGTGTTTCTTAAATAAATAGTTTTTATCTCCTTCACTTTCCTTTGAGGAAAACTTATTTTTTCCCGAACCAGGTTCGGGGGAGGGGTGGTTGTGCCTTCTCTCAGAGGATATATTTCTAAATTTGGCCAAACCAGCACATATGCAAATGAACCAAACTTACAAAAGTGTGAAGAACTCCTGACCTGTTGTCTATCTTGGGGTCCATCTTGGCAGTAGCCTCTGGCTACCCTGAGTGTACCTTTGAAGGCCTTTCAAATAAATACCTACCTTTATTCCCTTATTCTGGTCTAGCCTCTGTTTTTAGGTGGCCTCTCAAGGCATCAGCAGGGGCTGCGATTCCACACTTGTGGAGACCAGAACCGCCCCCAGGATCCCAACACTGCCTGACAGCGCTCCGGACACCGGGATGGTCGCGCGTCCGAGTCTCGGCCACTGTGCTGCTGCTGCGTTTGCTCGTAGGCACACCCAGAGGCCACTGTTAAGCCCGGATGGTCTCTGGTTCCGCCCTCTTCCTGATCCCGTGCAGGGATGGAGCACTGCTGGGCTTTAAGGAAGCTGTTCTTGAAAACTTGCAGCGTTCCAAGCTCCTTTGCCCTCTGTGGAGGCTTGCCACGGAATCCCTCACAGCTGCCTCCGGAGCATACTCCTGTTGGCTGTTCTAAAATCCAGGGCCTTCGGGGTGCTCAGCAAGACCTCTGACTCCACAGTGTTGTGGAACTGGACCTTCAGGACAGGGACCTTTCCAGCCTGAGCTGCTCTCGTTCCTCTGTGTCTCTGCACAAAACATGGCATGGTGTGGATACAAAAATGCTGCTAGCAAGGATTTTCTTGCTATTTTGTAAGCCCGTGAGAGACTTTTCTCTCCCACAGAAGAGGCAGCAGAGTTATGTAAACAACCAAACACGTGCAGCCTTGAAAAGTCTTGTTTATAGTACAGTAGGAAATATTTTGACAATGGATGCTTTAGGATTTTAGCCAATCACCCCCAGGGGTGGCTGATCCTTTGTCCAATTAGACTATGAAGAAAAAAGTCTGTAAAAGAGTTTGTAAAATAATTAAATAAATCAATCTTGCTGCACAATTCCTGCCTGCTGGATCTTCTCTCCTCCTCCCTACGGCTGCGGGACACGGTGATATACCCTAGGGTTGCAGTAATAGCACGGAAGAGAGCGGCAGGAGGGGCCTGTGTGTCCCAGGGCTCAGGTTTTGCGCCGCTTCAGCACCACAGAGATGCAGGTCAAGTGAAGAAGCCAAACTGTTTATTAATAGGACGCGAAGCAAAGGGATGAGCTGGGAGGAAAAAAGGGGATGGGCAGGGTCTGAAGGCTGGAGGGATGGGGCTGTCAAAAGGGAGGGAGAGGGCAGGAGCTATGGGAGCTTTCCACAGGCTCAGCTGTGACCAGCATCAGCTGTGCCTGGAGCTCCAGCTGCTCTACTCTGTCTCCAGATGGTCTCATCTTGCAGGATATCTGGAGGTCTTAAAGGGACTCTGGTTCTGAGCCAGCAGATGAACGTTGTTCTGCAGCTCTTTTGTTGAATATTTCCTGAACTATGATGTTTATCGGGGAAGGGCTGTCGTCTCTCCTCAGGGCTTGAAGGGCTGGAAGAGACAGGAACAGAGCCACAGTCAGAGCCTGGATCTGCGGGAATCCAAGCAGACCTTCCTGCCAGGGCCATCTCACCCACTCCTGCCATGGTCAGAAGACAGCAGGGGCAAACGAGATCAGCCCAAAGGTGCTGGCCATGAAGCTCCCCACCGTGTCCCTGAAATCTCTCTGTGCTCTGCCCACGTCACCCCGAGTCCACACATGGAGCAAAGCCCCCCACAGCCAGGGCAGGGATTGCAGCTCCCGAGCCAGGCATTGCAGCTCGCCCCCGCCAGCCCCCGCTGACAGCCCGCTGCCCTCACTCACCCTCACTGAGGACCTGGAGCTCTTCCTTCTGCCCCCTCAAGAACACCCTGGCAGTCCCTGGGAGCACAGAGGCGGTCACGGCCCCGCGGCACAGCTCCCTCGCAGCGGCGCTGCCAGCCCCGTGGCCACTCGCTCTCCTGCCCCGGCAGGGCTCAGCCCGGGCCCGTGCCGCATCCTGACGCCCGAGGGCACGGCTGCGAGAGGGCGGCAGCGGCCCCGAGGGCAGGCGGGGCTGCACGGCCCCGGGCACGGCTGCGAGAGGGCGGCAGCGGCCCCGAGGGCAGGCGGGGCTGCACGGCCCCGGGCCCGGATCCCGCTGCCGGGGCAGCAGCCGGGGCTGGGGCCGAGCTGCGGCGGGGCGGGGAGGGGCCCCGGCCTCGTGGCTCACCCATGAACCTGGCGGCCGCCTCTCGCAGGGACTGCTGTGGGCTGTCCACGAACGGCAGGGCCTGGTGCAGGAGCTCGGCCGCTCGGCTCCTGTCCTCTGCCAGCTGCAGAGAGCGCCAGGAGGGAAGGGTTGGCGCGGGCTCAGCCCCTTGGCCGGGCTCTCTGCGCCCAGCCCTGGCCTCCCCTGCCCGCACGGCCCCGAGGCCCGGCCAGCAGCCGCTGGCGCCGGGCTCTGGAGGGGGCCGAGGGCCGGCTGCTGCCCGGGGAGCCGCGGTGCCGCCCCGCGCCACGGCCCAGCGGGGCCGGGGCTCCATCGGCACCCGGCTCGGGGCCAGAGGAGCCTGGAGAAGAGCCCAGGCAAGGGAGCAGCGTGTGGGGCGCAGGCTGCCGCCCCTGGTGCAGCACCGCAGCCAACTCCACACACTGGGCTTCACCAGGGGCAGGGGGCTTCTCCAGGCTCAGCTTGGGCTTCCAGGCGGTCCTTACCAGGCACTCAGCAAACTTCGACAGCTGCTCCTTCTTCACCAGCTGCCCAAGATTTCTCCTCTTCAGGAACTTGGCTGCACAAATCAGCGTTTCGCGAGAAGCCTGGAGAGCAGCAGAGACACGGAGGTGGCACCACAGCCCAGGGCACAGGACCCGCATCCCCGTTCCAAGGCCAGGAGAAGACTGCAGCCTGCGAGGCGTCAGGGCAGGAGGCAGCTGAGCCCCCTCCCAGGAGGACACATCAGCCCACGAGTCCTCACCTCTGCCACGTTCCGATTCTCATCATGGCAGTGGAATAAAAGTGGGAGTAGGCTCTGGCACACAATTGTCTTAAGGGGCTTTTTTCCCTCATCCGCTACCAACTCCATCACCTTGCAGAAGAGGTGAATGGAGAGTATCTGCACATTGCTGTTGTCCTGGCGTAAAGGAAAAAACCTCAGCAGCAACTTCTCCAGCCCATGTGGGCAACGGCCTAAAAATCCACAGGGCACAAAGTGTCTGGGCAGCAGCCAGTGTCAGTGGCTGGGGGCACAGAGCCTTACATTTGCAAAGAGTGGCAGGAGCGCCTCAGCCAGTTTCGGGGCGGTGGTGCTGGATACCAGGATGTCTTTGTTCTCCAGCACATTCATGAACACAGAGAGGGACATCCTGACCACCTCTCCATCTGCATCGCCCAGCAGCTTCACAAGCCGTTGGGACAGGCTGCCCATCCTTCTGGCCTGTGTGGAACACAAGGCTGTGCTGTGAAGCCATGAACGGCTGCACTGCCTACACCACCCTGGCCCTGCAAGCTCGCCCTGCTGCCGCAGGGCCCAGAGGCCAAAGGCCTGTCCCGAAGCACTGGGGCAGCTGAGCTGGGAGGCAGGAGAGCTGGGAGCAGCTGCCTCAGCTCCTGAAGCCCAGCCAAGCCCATGTGACTGCTTTCCCCAGCGCAGCTTCAGCCGCTGCCGCCTTCTCACCATCGCGGGATCCTTGCTGAGCACCACGAGGCCTCTGAGTGCCAGGCGACATCTCTGCCTGCACTTGCTCAGCAGGTACCTGGACATGATCTCCAGGATGCTGTCACCATATTTACTCAAGTCCAGGCACTCGAGGACCTGAAAGGCACAGGGCAGTGACAGGGGAGCCGGCCGGCAGGAGCCCGGAACCGCCCAGGGCTGGGCCCAGGCAGCAGCGCAGGGCGCGGGCACCGTCCCAGGCAGCTGCGGCTACGAGAGGGCAGAGAGGCGGGAGGCAGCTCAGCGAGGCAGCGCTGGCCGTCAGGCTCACCTCCACAAGGAATGCCAGGAAGGGCAGATCCCAGCGTGGCTCCTCCCTGCTGAGTGGTTTGAGCAGGTGGAATGCAATGCGGGAACAGAAGGGGATCAAGACCTGGCGCATCTCTCTGGTAGGGGGAAAAAGGCACCAAGACCCTGTGCCAGGGGGCAAACATCTCCCAGGACTGACTCACAGAGGTCTGGTCTTCCCCACCACGTTGCAAGGGGACCTGGGTGCTCTGGGAGGCAGCTCCTTCTGGGCACCCTCCCCTTCCAGCCTTTTCCAGTCTGCTTGGCCGTCCCTCGGTGACGAGGCCCCACAGGGACTGTGTGGGGCACCTCGGGCACAGGGCACAAGTGCCGGGGGCAGTGGGGAGAAGGGGGTCTCACCTGGCCAGCAGACCCACTGCGTAGTGCTGGGTGTCAGCACACACCAGCGTGTCCCAGCCACGCTTGCGCTCCATAGCCACCACCTCATTGTTACACCGCAGTCGACAGAGCAGAGCCTTCATGACCTGCACTGCAAACCTGTGTGCAGAGCAAAGCCCAGGTCACACTGGGAGCACTAGCACTGGCCACAAGGGCATGGGAAGGACAGGAGGACTGGGACCTGTTGGGGTTGGTGGGAAGGCGGTGTTCCTCCCGGCATGCTCTCCAGAAGTGATCAACTTCCTCTGGCATCTGCTGTGTGGTGATGACAACTTGGAAGAGCAGAGCCACAAACAGGCAGGCTGAATGAAGGTTCATTGCCTCGTGGCACTCGGGCACCTGGACAATCACCCACAGCGCCAGAGTTGCCTGCAAAAGAAGCAGCCCGAGACAGCGCTCAGTGCTGAGCTGTCCATGTGGCAGGGCCCGAGGGGAGACGCAGGGGGAGCACCGGGCCTGGTGCCCCCTGAGCCAGCCCCTAGCCCAGGTTTCAGCCCAGCACCTGAGGCAAGGAGATGCAGTGGGGGAAGGATGGAGAGCTGGTGAGGATGTGACCTCGGGGTGAGTAAAGGCCAGTTCCAGAAACTCACAGACAGGGCAAAGACATCTGTATCATCCCCATCAGAGGTGGACATGCTATGCAGTGGCCATTTGGGCATCACACAGAGCAGTGTTGGCAACACCTTCTCCACTGCTGGTCCCAATGATCCTATGAGTCTCCACATCATTGTGGCAGCTCTGTGGGATCGGAGCTCTGAGTCAGGGGCGTCTCAGTCACAGTACCATGCCCTGTGCAGCTGTGGGGCCCAGGTGACAGAGCCCTGATGCCCTGAGGGGCAGGGAGGGAGTATGGCAGCAGGCTCAGGAAGCAGAGGGCCCCGAGGGTCCTGGAGCTCTCTGCCTGTCTGGCAGACCCCATTGGACAGGTAGCACAGGGCAATGAGCCCTAAGGGCTGGTGAGCCCTGAGCTCTCAAGGCAGCTGGGCCCCGTACCTGTCGCACGATGGGGCACAGCGCAGGAGGGTCAGCACCACATCAGTGGGCTGCTCTTCAGCCAGCCTCAGAAGGCTAAAGCCCAGCTTGGCGCCCACAGTGACATGGGACCCGAGACTCTGGTGAATCTTCCTCACCATGGCTGGCACCTGGAGGAGGCATGGGGAAGACTTGGAGCACTGTCCAAGGGAGCAACTTCCCCAGCTGCCCCCAAGAAGTGCTTCCCTTCCCACCGCACTGTGCGGGCCTAAAGGCTGAGGGGGCCCAGCAGCCGTGGCTTGAGGGGGCACACGATCCTTGGAGTCTCCAGCCCTGGCCCCAGGCTGCTTACCTGCTGCTGAGGAGAATCAGCACTCTCCTCAAAAAGATCCAGACTGGGAGCATGAATCCCAGTGGGAATGGGCATAGTGTCAGTATTTGGGATGCCCTGAGTCTCTCCGGTGTCGGTGTTTGTGATGGCCATGTCCTCAGTCCCTGCCATGAGAGTCTTCGCTGTGTGATCATTCATTGGACTGTCAGAGTCTTCTGAGCACTCAGGTGAATCTGTGCTGACATCAGGCTGTGCCTGGAGCTCAGTCAGCCCAGAGTCAGGCTCAGCTGTGCCCTCAGTTGCTCTGGTGCTGGTCTTTCCACGCCGAATACAGATGAACTTCCGGAACATCTGCGGAGAACGAAGGACAGGGAAGAGAGGGATGTTCCATGGGGTGCTCCAGGCGCAGTGCTTGGCTGAGCAGCGACAGCAGGCCCAGCCCAGGTGGGGATGGCTGCAGGTACCTGCACTGTTCTCCGGAAGCGGCCGTGGGCACGGTCCTTCTCTTGTGTCCGGTCCAGGGCTGCATCTGGCAAAGAGCGAGCGCAGCCAGAGCTGAGGGGCTGCGGGAGAGGCCGGAGAACGCAGCCCAGCCCTGCGCTCCCCAGGCAGGGACAGCCCCGGGATGCCCAGGGGATGGAGCACCGCTGCTGCGGGGGGTCTGGCCTGGCCCCTCTTCCATCCTATCCATGGGTCTGTTCCCTGGAGATGGGATGGGGTGGGATGGGATGGTGCCAAGCTGGCTGCCGCCATCAGCCCTGTGGCCCAGCTCTGTCACTCACTGTCCTGCCGTGGCTGGAACTGCTCCAGCTCTTCGGGCTGTTGTGCTGGGGCAGCTGCAGGGCCTTTTTTCCCCCTGAACACTTTGAACAGGCCACGGAATCTGCCCGCCATGTTGCAGTCTGGCCTCGAGGGCACCTTCAAGAGAGATGCCTGGGGAAAGCTCTGAGTGAACAAGTCCTGCACTTGTGCCTTGAAGGCACCAGCAGCAGAGAAGCCTCAGGAAGGCTACAGGACAGCAAGTCCTGCACCCTGGTCTCAGAGGGCTCCTGCCACAAGGACAGGAGACTCCTCGTCAAGGATTGTGGTCAGCAAAGCCAAGGGTCTGGCCTTGAGGGCACCGGCCACAGGGATGGGAGATGCCTCGGAAAAGCTCCGGGGCACCAAGTCCCATGGTCTGCCCTCGAGGGCACCTGCAAAAGAGAAGCCTCGAGAAGGCCACAGGTCACCAAGTCCTGTGGTCTGGCCTCGAGGTCACCTGTAGGAATAACGCCTCGGAAAAGCTCCAGGTCAGCAAGGAACGAGTGCGCTGTGCGGGGGCTCCTCACGGCACCGCTCTGTCCTGTCCTGTCCCGTCGCGTGCTCCGAGCACTGTGGCGTGGCCGCTTCGCTGCCAGCCCCTATGTCAGCACGTGTCACAAAGGGCCCTGGGACATCCTGTCCCGTTCCATCCCACGGTGACCACTCTGAACCGTGTCACAAAGGGCCCTTGCACACACCCCACCTGCCCTGGGGCCACCCCCAGCCCACCCCAAGTGGCCCCAGTTGGAAGGAATGCCTTGCCCCAAGTGTCTAAGAGAGCCCAACAGGAACTTTAGCATCGGCTCCAGCCATAAGCAAACGCTCCCCTGCTCTGTGGGCTCAGGGCAGCACCAGGAGCCCCCACGGCTGCCGCCGCAGCCGCCGCGGGAAGGGCTCGGGGTCTTCCACAGAAGCTGGCACAGCCTCCTTGGGACATATCCCGGCCGGTGGCCATCCTAAAGCCGGGGCTGTGACACAGACAAGGAACGTGTGGGCCAGGGTGCGAATGCTGCTCTGACCCCTGGGGCCCAGGGAGCGCTGAAATCAGCAGGGGTGGCTGAGTCCCCTCCGAAGCAGACCTGCCACTCCCGAGCCCTGGCAGCGCTGGTGCCCATCTCCTGCCCCAGAGACCTGTGCCCCCGGGGGCTTCTCTGCCAGAGGGCAGCCAAAGCCAAGGTGCATTGGGGGCTGTGCTCCTTCCTACAGGGGGCTGTTGGCAGGAGCAGCTGGAGTGACTGGGGGGAGCGCTTGGTATCTGACAGGAGATGTTGCTCCTTCCTGGAGTGAATTTTTTCATGGAAGGGATTAGCAGTAGCACCAGAACAGCATCAGCTGCTGAGTTTCACAGGGCAAAGAGATTCTACAGAGACACTGTGATGTTTCCTTGTGCTTTTCTGTCTTTCTTGCATTCTGGAAATGAAGGAATCGGCCCAGCCTCTGATATTCAACATTCCCATTGCTGCGTGTCTGGCTGTGGCAGCTCACGTCCAAACACAACTGCGTCCCTGCTGAGCAGGGCAATGGACGGCCACAAACAGGGAGGTTCCCCAGGGAACATCAAGGGAGCCACCTGGGGAAGTGCAGAGGATAGGGATAGCTGTGGGAGGAGAAGCTGTTCTGTGTCTCTGATGATGGTGCCAGCATCCTGAAGGAGCAGCCAAGACAGGCGCTGGAAGCACACAGGTCCCACCCTTTTCTGCTGTCACATGGACTCGGGACACACTTGTTGCCACAGGTCCAGCAGACGTGATGCAGGAACAATGGAGGGCCATGCACTGGTAGGGAATGGCCTCCAGCAAGAGCGAAGCAGGATCCTCTGGCAGCAAAGCCTGAGCTTGTGAACCGGGCCATCTCCTCTGCACACAGCAAAGTGCTTCCCTCCGCCCCTGAACGTCTGCCAGCACTCCCTGCTTTTCTTTAGTGCCGGCTGCATCTTCCTTTGTTCCAAGCAAGTCCAGGATTTAGTTTGGAAGCTCATGTACGTCTCTTTAAGGGGCCTGCATGCAGGAGAGGGATGGCACCTGCAGTGCAGGGCTTGTGTCCCATCAGAGTCTCTCTCTCACGATGGCACCAATGCCGCTGCCTTGGAACGCCTGACTGTGGAAGGCGAGTCTGCCCTCAAGCACGGCCACTGAAGTCAGTCAGGGGCACAGGCTGCAGCTGAAGCTGCCAAGTGTCGCTGTGAGGCTGGCAAGGCAAGAGGAAGCCATTGTAGCCAATTCTGCTGGAGCCTTTTGCCCAGCCACGTGCAGCTGTGCCCACAGTATGGCCCCGTTTGGCGTCCCGGCTGGTGCGGATGCCTTGTTGAGCTGGTGCCGGCACTGGGGCTCCTGCTGTTCCTGTGCACGCTCTGGTGCTGTTTCTGTGGCGTCCAGAGCTGTTTCAGCAGCAGCGACTCGGCAGCCCTGCTCGAGGAGACATCGCCGCCCTCCCCATGGTGGCAGCAGCTGTGCAGGCCCAGAGCTCTGTGTCAGGGTGTCACGATCCGCTAATACGAGCAGGGGTCGTGATGGTTCGTTTATCGATCTCAGAGTGTAAAAGGACACAAGAGATTTCAGTTTTAATATGAGCAATGCACCTTTATTAAGTGCCCACAACACAGTAATGCAATAGAAGAGAGAAAGAGAGAGAGAGAAAGAAAACCAAAGTAGAGAGGAAGAAAGAGGGGGGGCAATAGCTACCAACGGATGAGACGAAGTCCTTGTGGTCTTCTGCCAATAGATTCATCTTCTTTCCATGGGGAGATCTTGGGCTCAGTAATTTCAGAAAGTCCCTTTATAGCCCTTTTCAGAAGCGAGGGGCAACTGGCCAAGAGGTTGGGAAATCTACAGCTGTTGTTATGGGGCCTGTTGCTTTGGGAAACAGGTACAGGACAGACGTACAAGACAGGTGTACAGGACAGGTGTGCAGGACAGGTGTACAGGACAGGTCGTTCCTTTCCACTTCAGCACAGTCCTTCCCGCCTGGGCAGCAAGAACGGCACAGTCCATTGCAACCTGCACTAATTTTCCTCAGGAATGCGTCCCAGTTCCCAGCGGGCACACCTGCAGGCAACACTTGGCAGACATCCCACCTCAGCCAGGCCAGGACTCCTGTGCTCAGTCTCTATCCTCGGCGATGATCATGAGGCAGATGAGGGATCTTCGGACCGTCTCTTATGCAGGGGGGCCTTGGTCACAGCACCGTGGCCTGGGCAGCCACAGGGGCCCGGGCTGGCCGCCAGCCCTGCCTCTGCCCACAGCCCCTTCTTGGCAGCAGCCAGGGGCCGTGCCCCAGCAGGGTCCCCCCGCCCTCCTTGTCCCCAGCCAGCCCAGCCTCAGCACCTCGGGGTGCTCCCCACCCTCCTGCTGAGGCCCGGCCTTGAGGGCTTCTGCCGCAGGCCTGGGAGATGCTTCGGGGAAGCGCCAGAGCAGCCGGGCAGCAGGAACGAGGCGGCTGCCTGGAGGCTGCTTATGGCCTCTGACAGCCACTTCCTCGGGCCTTCCCACCACCCCAGCCCCTCAGGGGCCTCCTGTTGTTCTGCCAAGGGGCAGAGGCGATTTAAAGGACACAGAGAGCACCGGAAAGAATGCTCTTATTTTACTGTGAAATTAAGGAACCTCAAACGTAAAATGATACATTCAGTAAAACTAGGGGCTTGGCTTTAGCAACAAGCAAAAATAAGCAAGGTAATGCACCTAATTATTACTATCCAAGAGAAAGGAGAGTGATTTAGAAAGATGCATCACCAGTTGCCTAAATACCTTACCAGCATCCAGATCTGCAGTCGTTGGGGAGCCCCATTTTGCAGCAAGGATCTGGAGAACCCTTCCCATGAATTGGGAAAATCCTATGGGTGCATCTACCCATATGTGAGGCCTCCAAATTTGCCCCAAACGTGGGTCCAGCTTTTATAGGCCCAAATCAGGAAGTCCAAGTGACTTGTGTTTTTAGCCCAGAAACACCTGGATCTGATGGCACACTTTGCAACCAGCAGGGGCTACAGCTTGGCCAGTGCCAAGGCCTTGCCTGGGAGGGTTTCACCTCAGACACCCTGCAAACAAACCTTTATTCATGTCAGCTGGGGAAAGTTTCTTAAATTATCCATTTCTTGCAGATAACTGTACGCGGTGATGGGAAAGTTTCTAAAGCAGCCCGTTTGGCGTTAAACAGCTAGCATAAGCATCTTTGTCATCTGTTTTTAGCTGAATAATACTGAGGGTGTTAGTCACAGATTGGCCAGGGTTCATCTTGTAGGTCAGCTCCGGCTGAGGCCTGCTGCTCAGGCCTCAGCACATCAGTCGCTCCTCTGACTTACGGGATGAATCACGGCTGTCAGACGGCCTCTGCAGTTGTTGCACATAGAGTTGGTTGATCTTGAGGCGTAACTGCGAGCTGCCTTCCCTGTACTGTGTGCTGGATGAGTCATACAATACAAGGAACGAAACAAGGAATAAACAAGAAGGTAGCAGCTGCACAAAGGGAAAGGAGAAAGAGTCTCTTTGAACCACAGACTCCCTGGCAGCCACAAGAATATATCTGGTTCCCAACATTCCCATGTCTGGGTTGGTACATGGGCTAATTTTCTCATCTCCCGAGTTGTCTGTTTTCCTACTTTTCCATTGTCATCAATTTGTAAGCGACAGTTGGATTCATTTTCTTTCCTGCAAACTCCTCCTTCTTCTGCCGGTAGTCTAAAACCCCACGATGCTGGAAAATCACATACCACGTTTGTGTGGATTGGTCGGCCATAAGGTCAGGGGTGGCAGCCGTCTGGTTAGTTGTTATCTCCGAGACAGCTTGCAGTCTTCTTATCCAATTCAGATTATAGGCAGGTTCTTTGGCCCCTGACACCAGTTGGCTAGGGCTCCATGGAGCCGCTCCATAATGTTGTAGAACTCTCTCAGGTGGCCGTTCATCATGTCCCCATCTTTGGGAGCTTCCCTTACTTAGGGAGGTGTCAAGAGACCATGTTTCTCTGACCAAATCATGATCTACTTTGACTCCGAGCCCCATCCCCTGACTTTGTGTCCGTGTCCCTGATGGGCCTATTGTTAAGGATGTGCAGTGCATTGTGGGGTATGCCCAGCCCCTGTCCTGGAGGGATCCCTGCTGAGTTAACAGATTTCGCAATCGCCCAGCAGGACTCCCTGGAAAGGCAACCACTTCCTTGGTCATGGCGAGAAAAGACAGACCCACAGTCCTTTAGGAGACCCTATGCAGATCCTTCGTAACCTATTGGCCTTTACCCATCCCAGATCCTCTGTAACCCATTGGCCTTTACCGATCCCCTGTATCCCTATAAAAGCAAGCCCTATGGGCCCCTGTAGGGCTCAGAGAGGGTTCTCGTCCCTGGCTTTCCCCTTCACTGGAGGGGACCAACAATAAAGCTACCTTCCGTGCAGAACCAGCCACACAAGCCTCTCGTCTCTCTCTCTGGTCTGGTCTGGCCTGGAGGCTGCCCTGCAGAGCTGAGCTGGAATCACGAGCTGACAATCACTAAAGAGCTGACAGCCTCTGCAAGAGCCCTCCTGCCAGCAGCTGAGGGAAGACACCGGGCCTCGGGAAGGCGATTCTTTTCAGGACCATCTCCCCAGACCAGTCACCTCTTCCTGGGTCAGAGCCACTGACCCCATCCCCAGCTGTATTAGTGCATCAGTGAGATGGGTTCTGCACCAGGATAGGTGTCCATCTCCCAGGTTTCTCAACTGCTCTTTCAATAGCCCATTCATTCCCTCAGGTAATCCCACACCTTGGGGATAATATGGTATGTGGAAACCCCACTGAATGTTTTTCTGCTCAGCGTACTGCTGAATTAATTTGTTCTGGAAATGAGACCCATTATCTGTTTGACTGGGTAATGGCATTCCGTAATACAGAATTATTGTGTCTATAGTACAGATGGTGCTATGCTGAGTGGCCTTCTCACAAGGATGGGCAATCAAATACCCAGGATATGTGTCTACGGCAGATATATTTACATTCTTGGTCCTGGGGTAAAGGTCCAATGTAATCCATTTGCCAAGTTGGTCCGGGCAATTTTCCTCTTCCCAGCTGTCCTTTTACAATGTTTGGCACCGGGCGTTTGTACATATGTTGGCACACGGGGCATTGAGCAATTCTAGTTCTACTCTTATCGAGTGACATGGCAATGCCACGCTCTTGAGCCCACCTGTAAGAGGCTTTTTGTCCAAGGTGCACACATTTTTGGTGCACACATTTTGCCAAGCCTTCGTGATCCTCCTTTGGAGGGAACTCTGGTCTGGCTTGGGAAATCTTTGCCCGGTTGCCTGCAACAGAGTTATAAAGTCGCTCTAAAGTGTCTGTGTCACTATGGGCATCAACATGAATCACAGTCACATCAGTTCTTTGCACCATTTCCCAAAGGTCACTCCACAGTTCCTTTCCCCAGACCTCTTTGGAGTAGATTTTCCAGGCTCTGCCCACCCATGTCGGTAGGCACAGAGCGAACCCATTTAGCTACCGACCAAGAAGCAGTATAGGAAAGGCATTCTCCTAGATCTTCTTGTTTTAAAGCCATATCAATTGCATAGAATTCAGCATATTGACTGCTTTTCCCCTCTCTTGTCATTTCTAAAAACTTTTCTGAATGAGGATGGTCAGCTACTGCTTTCCTTTTCCCTCCTATATATTCAGCTGACCCATCCGTAAACCAAGCATGTTCTTTTTCCTGTGGCATTAGTTGATCTCAAGGCTTTTCCCACTTCCCTGGAGATTCCCTCTCAGCTGTGAAGCTGGCACTCACCTCTTGGTCCCTCCCGGGGGCAGCTGCTACTGGCTCATGAAGAGTGGCTATCCGCCCCGTTCCCACCTTGGCCCTATCCCGAATATACCACTTCCACTTTACAGTACCACACTCCGGAGCGTGCCCAATCCAATGGGCTTGTGGGGACCTTCTGACCCACTGCACAATAGGAATTTCCGGATGAAGAGCCACTTCATACCCTATGGTAAGTTGTTCTGTTTCCATCAGTGCCCAATAACCTGCCAATAACTGTTTCTCAAAAGGTGTGTAGTTGTTTCCTGCTTCTGGCAACTTCCTCCCCCCAAACCCCGGGGGAACCTTTTTCTTTCCCTGTTTCTGCCAGAGGCTCCCATCAGCATGTGACCCATTTACAGGTACATTTAACTCAACTTCTCCCTTTTGCATAGGCCATAGATCTAAAGGCCTTTTTGACTAATAGCCTCTTTGCCTATTTCCCCTGGTTACTTTATGCAAAGGGATTGAGATTTGTCTCAGATGCAGAATATGTTGTCTCCAAAAGACGAATAATCCAATAAATCTTGGTGCCTCCTTTTTACTTTGTGGCACTGCAAACTCTAAAATTTTCTGTTGGGCTTTGGGGAAGATTTCCTGATGCCTGCATTGCCACTGAATTCCCAAAAATATCACTTGAATTTTGGTAGGGTTAATTTCCCAGTCTTTCTGTTTCCTATGATCCACAACTAATTCAAGGACTTGTTGCACTTCCTCCTCATTGCTGCCCTGGACCAAGATGTCATCTCTATAATGAATGAGTTGCATATGAGGAGTCAGTTTGATTTCATCCAAGTGTTCAGCCGATGTTCGATGACAAAGCATTAATGAGCCCCACCGAGTGTTGTTACTGACAAAGGCTCTCCAGGGACTCATTAGAGCAGATAATTGGGGGCCAGGATTGCACAAAGCTCTCAGAGACTCCCAGGCAAAAGCCAAAGCCAAAGTCCTTTGAAAACCCTGCAGTCCCTGGGAGCATTCAGGAGTCCCCCAGGGCCATTCCTGACCAAGGCTCCCCAGGGACTCCTTCCAGCAGATCCCCGAGGCCACTGGGATGTGGGGGGATGCTGAGGGCAGGACAAGGGGCTGACAGTGCCCAGCCTTGCTGGGGCTGTGCCCAGCAGGCCCCAGGGCCTCAGCACAAGGTGTCTCCTCCCAGCCCTTGGTGGCACAGACGCTGCTGTGCCCCAGGGCACCAAGACTTGGCTTCTCTTTGTCCCCCCCTGTCATCCCTGCCTCCAGTTCTCTGCTCTGACTGCAGCCTGGGGACACTTTCTCAGTCGTGTCCCTCACTGGGACCCATGAAAACTTCCAGAAACTTTGAAGTTCGATTGTGACTTGAATTCTTGAGAGGTTTGTGCCAGTCCCTGTCAGGGACTGATGTTCAGGGACTGATGTTCAGGGCCTCAGCACCAAGGCCCGAGAGGGTCATTCCAGTCCTTGTGCTGTGTCTGTGCTGCCGAGCTGGGCCGGGCTCCTGGCACAGAGGCAGCTCCTGGCAAGCGGCAGCGCTGCAGAGAGACAGCTCTGGCCAGGAGCAGCTCCTGGGCACAGCCCAGCAGGGCCGGGGCACTGCCTGCAGCCAGCCCGGGCACAGCACAGAGGCACACAGGGCTTCAACTCAGCCGGGGCTGGGAAGGGGCTGGGAAGTGACTGCGGGAGAATCACTCCCAGCCCCTGGCACAGGAAGCCTCTGGCTGCAGGACACGGCAGCTGCAGCTCCTGGAGGGATCTCCTGAAGCTGCAACATCCCCCTGCCTACGGATTCTGTGAATACAACTCAGAGCATCTCGAGTGCAGGGGAGGTGAAATGCTCATGAGGCTCTGATGGGCTGAGGGTTTCCGATCACTCCCAGAATATTTCTAATGCAAGGATTTTGATAGAAATGAGGACATTTCCTGAGACTTTGTTTTCAGTTTCCTGCCATTGGAGAATGGCGGGGAGGGAGGATAAATATTAAAGGTGTTATGAATTTTGTCAGGTCCCTGGGACATCCGAACTGTTACTTTCAGTGATCAGCAGGTGCACAGGAGATCCCTCGTGCTTTCAGCCACTTCTGTGCCCATGGACAGCACCAGCATCACCTTGGCTGGACCCATCAGGCTCAGTCTGAGCTGTCCTTTCTCCAAGCTGCAAACAGAACCTGCCCCCAGCCAGTGCCCTGCACACAGGCAGGTTTCTGTAGGGCCAAGGAGAGTGCACAGAGATTTGGGGTCTGTGAGTGCTGGCAGGGAGAGATCAGGCACAGGGAAACAGCTCCAGAGGAAAATCCCCAGGAAGCAGAGATGAGATCAGGGAAGGAGAGAAAACAAACCCAGCAATGTGTCAGGGAGAGTTTAGAGATCCCCACAGGATCCCCTCCAGTGCAGCCCCTCCCTCTGAAGAAGCCCCCTCCCTCCTGTGCCCCCCAGCCAAGCCTCTGCCCTCAGGGCCGGGGCTCCAAGGCGTGAAGCCCCTCCTGTGCAGGCAGAGCTGCAGCAGAGCCGTGGGGCAGCTCTGCAGCCCCGGGCCCAGTTCCCTCTGCAGAGCACAGGGCTGGGAGCAGCTGCCCGGCCCTGGAGGCTCTGGGAGGGGGCACCGCTGGCTCAGGGTGACGCTGGCCCCAGTGCCCGGCTGTGGGCAGGGCTGTCAGTGCAGCCAGGGCAGCAGCTCAATCTCCCTTCATCCAGTGCCAGCTCTGGGACTCTTGGCTTTCTCCCCGAGGTTTCCTTCCAAGCTGGGAGTTTCCTCCAGGATGCAAATGTGTCCTGGAGCATCTTTGTGTTATCTGAAAGGCCCAGAGAGAGGAGAAAAGCAGAGATGCTACAAGTGTGAAAATGCTGTTGGCTTGGTGAAATGAGCCCGGTGTGTCCTCGGCTACGAGTGTGGTGCTGAGACCTTGAGAGAGGGACGGACATTTGGGGGTCTGTGGTAGGATTTCTGATACCCAAGAATACCAGGAGAGATATGGGGGAGCTTAAAAACAAAAACCCCTGAACTCTTAAACACAAAAGAGTGTCTGTGTGTGTTCCAGGGGAGGGTGTACAGGAAATGGCTTTGACTGTGGTTACAGATCTCCTCTAACTCTTCACTGTCTTTTTCTCTGTGGCAGAACCCAATGCCCGGACACAGCCAATGTCCAACAGCAGCTCCATCAGCCCCTTCCTCCTGCTGCCATTGGCAGACACGCGGCAGCTGCAGCTCCTGCACTTCTGCCTCTTCCTGGGCATCTCCCTGGCTGCCCTCCTGGCCAACGGCCTCATCATCAGTGCCGGAGCCTGCGGCCAGCACCTGCACAGCCCCGTGTTCTTCTTCCTGCTCAGCCTGGCCCTCAGCGACCTGGGCTCCATCTGCACCACTGTCCCCAAGGCCATGCACAATTCCCTCTGGGGCACCAGGCACATCTCCTACTCAGCATGTGCTGCTCAGGTGTTTTTCTTTCTGTTCTTCCTCTCAGCAGAGTATTTCCTCCTCACCGTCATGCGCTATGACCGCTACGTGTCCCTCTGCAAACCCCTGCACTACGGGACCCTCCTGGGCAGCAGAGCTTGTGCCCACATGGCAGCAGCTGCCTGGGCCAGTGCCTTTCTCTACGCTCTCATGCACACGGCCAATACATTTTCCCTGCCCCTGTGCCAGGGCAATGGCCTGGGCCACTTCTTCTGGGAAATCCCACACATCCTCAAGCTCTCCTGCTCCAAATCCTACCTCAGGGAACTTGGGCTCATCGCTGTCAGTGCCTGTTTGGTGTTTGGCTGTTTTGTGTTCATTGTTTTCTCCTATGTGCAGATCTTCAGGGCTGTGCTGAGGATCCCCTCTGAGCAGGGCCGGCACAAAGCCTTTTCCACGTGCCTCCCTCACCTGGCCGTGCTCTCTCTGTTCCTCAGCACTGCCATGTTTGCCCACCTGAAGCCCCCCTCCATCTCCTCCCCATCCCTGGATGTGGCAGTGTCAGTTCTGTACTCGGTGGTGCCTCCAGCCCTGAACCCCCTCATCTACAGCCTGAGGAACCAGGAGCTCAGGGATGCCCTGAGGAAAATGATGACTAGGATGCTTCTCAGAAGCAATAAACTCTCTCTTTTCTGCTCCAGAACCTTCAGAATGTAACTCTTTACAATCTTGGCCTTTTTTTTCCTCTTTGTCCATATTTTCATTGGTGCTTTCTCTTATTCTTTTTCTGGTGTTATTCTGCTTTATATAAAGTACTGTAGTACTACTCCTAGCATTTCTACATGAACATCTACCTTTCTTTTGAAACACAAAGACTTTCAGGAGGCTTCTTCTCTGTGCATTTGAATCAAAACAAGGGGCTGCCCTGACCTTTGTGTCCAAGGTTTGTTCCTCAGCCCTTCTCTGGCTCTGCAGGGCCTGTGGACTCTGGCCTGTGGGCAGAGCTGGAGGGAAGAGACTCCCAGCACAGCAGCATGGCCAGGGACAATGGCCCTGCCTCTTCCCACCTCTGCTCTTCCCAGCTCCACACTCCCTTTCCCAGCCCTTCTGAGGGTGCAAGGCTGGAGTGCTCGGGCAGCTCGGTCACTGTCCTGCTGCGTGTCCGTGCTGTGACCACAGGCAGGGACAGGCCACGGGCACTGCTGGGACACAGCCGGGCTCCAGCACAGCAGCTCCATCAGCAAAGGGCATCTCCTGAGGGCAGGGCAGGAAGGCTTCGCTCTCCTCCAGAGCTGCTGTCAGGAATGTGCCCCAGGAATGCCCTGGCAAAGCAAACCCCAGTGCCCAGGGGCAGGGGGGAGTGTGCAGGGGGGGCACGCAGCAGTGTCCTGGCACAGCCAGAGCTCCTGGGATGGACCTGAGGGAGCAGCAGAGCAGGGTCTGGGCTGTGCCTTTGTTCCAGGGACAGCCTGGGAAGGTGCCCTGGGCAAGTGTCCCACACCAGCCCCTGCCACCACCAATCCCAGCACTGACCTCTGCCCTCACCTGCAGGAGGTTGTTTGTCCCTGCACGGAGGGACACCAAGTGCCCAGGCCAGCAGTCCGTGTTTGCTCTGTCCTGAGGAGCCTTCAGCAGTGCATCGAGTGGGTGTGGGGAGATGAATCCGAGTGAGCACAAACACCATCAGCAGCACTCGGGGCTGGCACAATTCCAGGGGCACAAACAGTGCCCTGAGGCCACTTCACTCCCAGAGTAATGTCCTCTGGGAAACCACCTGAATTCTTTGATGGGCTGTGCTGAGAACTGCATGGAGAGAAACCTCCAGGGCAGGGATGCTCCAGGGAAAGTGCTCAGGACAGCCAAGGGCTGCACAGAGAGACACCGGAGTGGTGTGTTTGTGGGGAGAAATCACAGCTGCCTCCCTTCGGAATCGCCCCCAGGACCTGGACAGGCCTGTGCTGTGTTCTGGGAACTGACCTGGAACTGAGGGATGTGGAAAAGGCCTTTGGTGTCAGGGATGTTGGGAAGGCTGGGCAGGCACTGGCATTTGTCCCTCAGGGATTCCATGAGGGTCCTGCCAAGATGAGCTCTGCTCCTCCTTGAAGCCCTTCACGGGCACAGAGGGCTGAGAGACCTTTCCAGGACAGGCTCAGGCCAAGGAGCCCTTGAGTCTCTCAGCCCCACGTCAGTGCCTGCTGAAATTCAATCTCCCTCCCCATCCCGCAGCAGCCCCGCATTTCCCTCCTCCAGCCTTGGTCTCCAGCACAGCCACGGGGGCTCTTGGGGCTCTTGGCTTTTCCTGCAGCCACCGAGGCCGGCTGAGCTCTGCCTTCCCCACACTCAGCCCTGCCCAGCGCAGGCAATGCACAGAAATTCCCTGTCTGTCCCTGGCCTTGCTGCCAGCCCCGGCAGCGGCTCCGCGGCCCCTCTGTGCCCCGCTGCCCCAGCCATGGTGCCACAGCCCCTGTGCAGGCCCAGCCCAGGACAGGAGCGCTGCGGGTGGGAACGGCCCCTGGGCCGTGCTGCCCACAGCAGCCTTGGGGCTCTGCGCTGCTGAGCTTTTGACGGGGTACCCTTCCTTCCCGGAGCAGGGTGAGAGAGCAGAGGAGGCTGCTGTTCTGCTGAGCTCTTTATTTCATAGTCTCACAGCTTTCTTGAAGGCAGAGTTCGAAGGGGGTTACATGATAAAGGCAAGCAGTGACAGCAAACAGCAGGCAAACACAGCTGCTTCTTCTATATGCTCTATACGCTCTATATATTCTGTATGTTCTATACTCTATATGCTCTATACTCTATATGCTCTAGACTCTAGACTCTAGACTCTATATTTTTTCTTGCAGAAGTGTGGATTAGATTTGTTAATTGACCAATAAGATTAACACACGATTCTAGTTTTCCTTTTCTTAACCTATCCTGGTCTAATTCTAACAGTCGTAAGCCTTACACCAGTGTTACACAGGTATTACACAGATTTACATGTACAGTTTCTATCAGCTCTTATTGTTTATGTGAACACTCTATCTAAAAAAGCTGAACAGTACAGTTCTATCTATATTTTGTCTAAAGTAAAGAATTCCGTGAAAAGGTAACACTGCTGCAATAAGAACTGTGTTTAAGGTCTCTGCTGCAGCTTTTCAATGTTTAAGGCACTCAGCATATATTTCTACTATAGGTTAAAAAATCTGTATTTCTATTTCACTTTGGTGTGACTTCATGTATCTCAGCTTGTCCAAAGGTTTTAATTCAACCCCTGTGCTTTGGCTTCCCTCTGGGCCTGAGTCCAGAGGAGCTTTCACTCCAACAAAACAGAACACTACAAGAAAAGTAAATGGAGTGGGAACTCAGGAGAGATTGAATTTTCTCTGATTCAACTCAAGGATTAATGCCATAGACTTCTGAGTGGAAGAATAATTAATTCATTCTCCTTAAGACAATAAATCAAGAGAATAAATTAGACTTTTGTATCAGGTCTGAGGGAGTAGATTGCATCCAACACAAGTTTTTCCTGTATGATTTTTATTTTATTTTTTATTTTTTTATTTTCTCAGGAGGTTGTATCAAGGCAGAAGAATTAAATTCGAGATATTTGTAGCAAAGAGGTCTCTGCTGAACTGATTTTTCCAAATAAACATATCCCTTACCCCATATTTCCATGACTGTAAGTTTTTTTAATTTTGGACTCTAGTATATTGTACTGTATGTGTATTCAGAATACTTTGCAACAGTTAAATCTGCTTAAATTTCATTTCAGACATTTACTTAATTTTAAGAATTCACCTAATTTCAGCCATCTTTAAAAAAGTATTTTCACACTTTTTTTTTTTTTGGTCTGTTACCTTTTCTGTGAGGAGGATCATCATTTGGGTTTTCTCTTGGTGCCTCACTAATGCACTCTCAGAGCCATGCTCTGTGTTATTCATGTAGTAGTGGTCCGGGGTTCATGGATGGCTACTGCAGTAAACTTGATGGCCAGTAGTGAAAACAGCAAAAATAATGATGAGAGGAGCCACAGACGTTGTGATGTCTGAGAACTGTGAACTGCCAAAATCAAAAGGTCAGTACTCCTCTGGTTCAGAATGTCCTTCAGTTGGAGCTGGAACATACTTTGGGCTTAGAGCCTGAGCACAAGAGGCTGTAGCACCTATTTTGTTGAGCAGTTCCCTATTTCCCTCCTCCATACTCCACTGCATTCCAGCATGTGATTTGCTGAGCTGTAGAATGTCCCTGAGTGGTATGATTGCCTGGAGTGCTTGAAAATTTGGCTTCACATTCCTCAGTTCCTTTTCAGCATTTTCTCTGTTCCCCTCGGTGCCTCACACCAGCCCCTGTTTTACTTCTAGATGGAGAACAAGGTAACAAAATACAACTTCTCTTCCTGTGTACTTTGAGGGGTTCTCACCTGTGATAATAAATGAAATAGCTTTCATTCCTTTTGATTCCTCCTGGTATGATGCAAAGAAAGGAAAGGCAGCTGGAACTATGGCTTTTTGGGGTGGCTGTTATACCAGAGCCCTGGATCTGTATTAGGGATATTCGTGTTGTCCAGACTGTCTCAGCAGAAAGAGGGAGGAGTGGAATGTTAATGTCAGGAGCTCATCCCTGTCCGTGATTTATTAAAAGAAGCCTGGCTTCATGTCTTAGGCCCTGAATTAAATACCTGCAGTTTGGCTGCATGAGTGTGTATCAATGTATCCCACTTCTGTGCAATGTCTGAAGGCCAGGGAACTGCCTTGGTTACCTCTCCTACTGGCACTGCTACAGGAGAAGGAAAGAAATCCAACTAATTTTTAATCAGCTAACGTGTCCCTTTTGGATACAGAATTCACTGAGAGCCATAAATACAGTGCATGGCTTTAATAAAGCATAAATGTGAATTTTAAACCACACCTGGAGTTGATGTTGCTTGGACTGAATGTGTGCACAGCCCAATGTTTCTCCTCGTCGTCCCTATTATGAATTTCTGCTATTTTTCCTCTTTATTCCTGTCTGAACAAAAGCAGACTTTGTGCCACTGAGTTGAGAACATCCTTCTCAGGCTTCAGGAAACTGCCCCATCTCTTTGTTCACCATCTCGAGTGCTTTTCTCACTCCGAGAGGATGGTAACACCACAGGGACTCGTGTACTGACTGTGAGCAGCAAACTTTGGCCCTGGTGAAGCTGAAGGACCATAAGGCAAGGCAGGAATTTGTTAGGAAGTTCTCACTAATCCCTGGATTTGAAGGAATGATGGAATAAACTACAAACCTTTTGCTTCAGGCACTGGAGCAGATGAATTTTCTAACAAATAATATTGTTTTGAGTGTTACTGAGCTCATTCACATTTGAGGGATTTTTTCTTTAAAAAAACCATTGATTTCTTCGTACCTGAATAGCACAGCTTTTGAACAGCTGGGTGCTTTTGTGTTCCTTCTCCCGTTGATGATGTCAGTGTGCCTTTTACTGCATATCCAAGGACAGCTTTTAATTTTTCTCATTTTTAGCTTCACTTCCTAGTTTTTACAGTTAAGTGCATTTTTTATGTTGTAGGTCACCTGTCACATTTCCCTCGGGCAGTATCTGTTCACTGCAAGTAATTCAGCCTCTCTCTTTCTGTTTCATCTCATGCTAATGGCTGGGAGATGTTATCTGGGCTAGCCAGGCTAAGGAACCTCCTGTTCTTGCCTGATTTTCTTTAGCTGAGAATCTTCTGGCTATCTCACTGCTCCTTGGAGTATCATGTTGCTCTGGGTTCTGCAGATAGTTATCTGAGGTGTGAACTGGCCAGATGAATTGCTGCCCTTTGTAAATGGCTCTGTTTAAATTTCTGTGCTATCTTGGACACCGCTTAAGGTGTTGGGTCCTTCTTGCTTCAGGTGCTGTAAATGGGAAGATGAGAAATTCCTTCCCATCACTGATGAAAGTCCTCGCCAATCTCCATATCAGGGGAGATCTGTAATGTGATGAATTTCCTTTGCTGCAGCATCTGTGCCAGCTTTTCTCCTTTGTGTTTGATTGTTTATAACATACACAGATACATGTTTTACTTAGGGAAAATCTGGGAGCATGGTGTGTTCATACCTACTCGGTAACATATTTTCAGTACATATAACACGTGAATGGAAAAAGGGAAGTGCAGCACAATGAGTGTGTTTTGGGTATCTCCTGCAGATGTTGAATCTGTCCATAAGAAGAGATTTTTAAGAAAGTTTTATTAATGAACATTGCATCATTACTTTTTTTATGTTTGCAGCTGCTAAGAGGGAAGGAAAGTCCCACGTCTCTCTTACACTTGTTGAAACACAGCATGATTTGTTGGTGTATATAAATTTAAGCTAGCTATTTCTCATTTGACTTCATTTTGCTTTGTGCCAAGGTCCTCTGGAGTAACTGAAACAAAAGTAAAATGCCTGTTCTGATGTAATGATTGAATAAAATGTAAAAGGATAGCAAGTCAAATTAGATCCCCTTGCTGCTCATTGCCAGGAAGAGCTGGTTCATTAGACCAAAGCAGGATGGAAGTGATGAGCAATGTGCTTGCTTAAAGGATTCCTCTCTTGAGAGGGTGATGGTGTCACCTGGATCCTTGCGATCATCATCTGCTGCTTGCTGACAGCCTCTGAGGAACAAGCCTCAGTGTCATCTGACCTGTCTGTGACCCATCGGCCTCAGGAAACAGCTGCTTTCTCTCATGCTGCGCTGGTTTGGAAAGGAAGGAAGAGGCAGGAAATTTGTGACTTTCACCTGTGTGAGTGCTTTGGTGGCAACAAGATTGTGTCTTTTTAAGTAAGAAAGCATGTCTCTCTCTTAAAAAGCCTGGTACTTGTTATCTTTGCTAAGCAATTGCAAAGAACCAATTAAATAGAGAGACAGTGTTGTGGTGGATATTAACTTTTAATGAGCTTACAGAATAGAGCCTCTCATAATTGGAATTCCTTAGCTCTACATAGATAGTGAAAATAAGAATGTAGTGAAGTTGCTTTATACGCTAGCAGATGATTTCCAAACACTTCAACCCAAAGGATTTAAAATTTATTATGCTAAGAAATTGCTTGGGACATCCAACTCTTGGACAGTAACTACATTTCATGCTAAGTAGACATCATCTGGTTATGTTGAAATGTAAAGACTCAACTGGGGTCTTGCTGAAAGCAGTGGTAGAAGTACTGTTGGCTTCGCTAAATGCAGACCTGGGCCAGTGGGAACGATCCTGGTGCTGGGAGACAACAAGGTCTGCATGAAGGCGGGGGTGGGGGAAATCACGGTCAGGGGTTGGCCGCAGTATTTTAAGAACTATAAAGGACTTGGAATGGCCTGGGGAATTCTGTTCCGGGTAGAGATGATGATGGGATGGGTCAGCATTTAGGAAATGCTGATTAAATGAAGGGCACGTAGGGAGTTGAAGACATTGTGTTAAGGTGAGGAACAAGACCGGGACACCGCGCTGGGGCCCCGCGCACTTTTCAAGCCCGGCCGCCCCCACGGGCCGGGCCCCGCGGCTCCCGCTGCCGCCCCCCAGCACGGGGCTGTGTCCCAGACCCCACGCTCCAGCCCGAGGTTTGGGGGCGGCAGCGGAGCTGCTGGACGGAGCTTCCAGCCCCGCCAGCCGCAGCTCCGATCCCTTGGGCCGTGACGCCAGTGATGGGTGTGTAATAAATGGTTAAAAGTTTTTTTCTTTTGGTTAAAAAGAAGTTAATAGTTACTTGTTATATACAGTTAATAAGTTGATTATTATTGTGACGGCACGGGTGTAATGCTGCTATGTGATCGCTAGATGGTGACACCAATGGGGAAGAGCGGTGGGTCTATAGAAAAGAAGGGAACGTTCTGGAATGTTCTTAGGATGACTTAATGATCTATGAGGTAAACATCTTGAAAAATTATTGGTTAGGGGGCAAACCAATCACTCGACGCCCCAAAGACTGACGGAGCAGACCACCAATGAGGACCCTGGCAACGAGCCATCGGAGGGAGGATTCCAGCTGCACCAATCATAACATCAGAGGGACTATAAAACCACCCCGGGGCTCAGCCCCCGGGGGTCTTCCTGAGGAACCTGAGTCCGAAGGAACGCCCTGTGCGTCGTGCTGTTGTTTTTTTTCTGGGTTGCCGAGTGGGACTCGGGCTTATCTCGAGTCTCTGCTCCTGGTTTTTAAATAAACGAGCAGACTTTTACCCCACCCAAAAAGTCCACGCCTCGTTTATAACAGGTGTCCGTCGGCGCTCGGGGTCTGTCTGTCAGCTTTTGCAATCCAGAGGGAGAAACTGAGTCCCAAGGGGTGTCGGTTTCCATCAATTGCTATTTCTCCTCTCTTTTCCATGACGGATTTCACAGCGCTTCCTTTCGCCCCAGAGATCTGGAAAACAAAATTCCCAGCTGCCCTGGCATCCCTGCAGCTCTCCACAGCTCCAGCCTCGTCCCTCCTCTCCCGTTTCCTTCTCTCCAGTCTCTCCCGCCTGTTGCTGCCGGCTCGGAGGAAGGAGATTCCCCCGGCACCCGCTGCCTCCTCCTCCTGTCCCGTGGGGCGCAGTTGGTGCTTCTGGAGCCGCCTGCCCGCGCAGCCGGACCCGCCCTGCGGCCGCTCAGCGCCGGAGCCGAGGGAATGAATTGCAGGCACCGCTGGGCTGGGCTGGCCCTGGCCGGGTGCCCGGTGCCACCAAAGCCGCTCTGGCACTCTGCTCACAGCTGCAGCACACGGAACACAGAAGGAAAGGCTCGTGGGCTGGGATCGGGGCAGGGAGAGCTCACTCACTGCTCACTGCCAGGGCCACAACAGACCCAAGCTGGGGAAATTAATGGAATTTATTTCCAAACCAATCACACCAGGAGAAGGAGAACTAAAACAAGTCCTCAAAAACCACCTTCGCCACCCCTCCCTCCTTCCCGGGCTCCCAGTCTCCGCCCGCAGTCCCTCCTCTGCCCTCCCTGCACGGCAATCTTGTCACCAGCCATGAACTTGGCTTTTGCCTCATCCCGGGATCTCTTCCCGGACAGGAAGAACTTTCCCCAGCACAGATTCAGGCTGTGGCGGCCTTTGAGGCTCAGGGTGTTTCTCCTGCAGCTCCTTACAGGTCTCCTCTCGCCGTGCCGGCTCTCCTGCACCACAGAACTCTGCCGGCTGCAGCTTTGCAAACATCAGGTCCAGGTCTGGATGTTCCTGCAGGATTTGCTCGAGGTCCTTGGGGGCTGCAGCCGATCCATTGTTGTTGTGTTCCCCCTCGGCACGGAGCCCATGGATCTGATGGCCCCTGGCCAGGGCCTGGCACAGGAGGTGGAACCTGGGTGCTGCTGCAGCGGCGCCGGGGGAGCCCCAGGACTCGCTGTGGCCGCTGTGGCAGCCGCAGCACAGCCCGTTCCCAGCGAGGAGCCGAGGGCGCCGTGGGGCTCTGCAGGACCTCGGCCCTGGGGCTCGTCTGCATCAGCCCGGGCAGCTGGGCTGGACTTGGCTTCCTTTGTGTCTCGGGCTGCCCTGGCACAGCAGCCGCCCAGTGCCCAGGGGACAGCAATGGGAGCGGGGCAGCTCGGGGTGAGCTTCAGTGTCTGTGCCCGGCAGAAATGCCAAAGCCTTCCCTAAGGAGCAGGGAGTGCTGCCAGAGCACAAGATGCTGCTGCTGCTGCTGCTGAGCACGGGACGGCCCCAGGGCTGATGTCAGACAAAGCCGGGATGCGAGCCACAAACAACAGGAGGAGGAGGAGCGAGGGGGAAGGACGGATGGAGGAGCAGGGGCGGGAGGAAGAGGAGGGATAAAGGGGGAGGACCGGGAGAAAGAGGAGGGCCAGAGGAGGCAGGAAGAGGAGCCTCCACGTGCATCCATCGCTCTCTGTATTCGCAGCTCTCGGCCTCGCTCCCCCCATCCCGCAGGTGACCGGGGAGGGGCAGCTCGCCCCAAATATCTTGGGCGGTGCCTGGGGTTGTTTTGGGAGAGGAGAATTTTGGAGCTTGGAGGACTCCAGCACCGAGCCCCAAATATCTTTGTTGGTTCCTGGGGGAAGGGGGGTTTGGTGGGGTGAGGGGGGAGGCGGATGTTTGGATCTTGCAGGACTCCGAATGTGAGTCGCAAATGCCCCTTGGGGGATCTTGGGGAGTCCCCGACACGCGGGGTTTGGGGGGTCGCGGTGGCGGCTGCCGGGAGAAATGAGATGGGGCGGGATGGGGCTCGGGAAGGGTGGGATGTGGATTGGGGTGTGGGATGAAGTGTGGCGGAGGGGGATGGGCAGGATGGGGCCTGGGATGAGGCAGCCGAAGGATGGGGATGACGAGGCCGGGGGGACCCCACTCCTTAGGGGCCTGCGGGGTATCCGCCAGCTCTGAGGGAGTTTTGGGGCACCCCTAATCCTGAGGGGGCGGTGCTGGCAGCGGGGGACACGTGGCTCCGGCACCTCTGGCCCCAGCTGAGCCCCCCCGCCCCCAGCGCCCCCCGGAGCGGAATTTGGGGAGGGGGAGGTGGGGGCGGCCAGGCCGGGCCCCCCCGCGCTGTCCCGGCGGGGGCCGAGTGCGGGCGGGAGCCCCGCGGGGCCCGGCCCTGCCCGGGCACGGCTGATGCCGCCCGCCCGCGCTCCGCACTGGTCCGGACTGGTGCTCCCAGTGCCGTGCGGGGCGGGGCCGCTCTGGGGACCCCCCAGGGCACAGCGCGGCTGCTTTGGGGCTGTCGGCAGCGCCCGGCGCTGGACATGGGGCGTGTGGGGGCAGCTGGGGCCGCACTGGTGGCACTGGTGGTGCTGGGAGCCCCCCCGGCCGCGGGGTGAGCGGTGAGAAGGGGGGCGGACCTGGGACCCCAGCAGGAGGGGCCTGGAACCCCCAAAACCAAGGCCGGGGGAGGGGAGGTGGGGATTGGGGATGGGGAAGGTGCAGTAGGAGGGGGGGGAGAGGGGGCTGGGACCCCCAAACTAAGCGGGATGGGGGATGGGACACCCCAATTGAGCTGGAATGGGGCTGTGGATTGGGGGAATGCTGAGAAAGGGGAGGAGAGGGGAGGGAAAGGTGGGGTTGGGACAGAAGAGTGGTTCCATGGGGGTGCAGCCCTGTCCCCCAGCACCTGAGCCCTGGAGCGATTCCCTGGGGCTCTGGGGAAGGGAGGGATCCGCACTGGGGGGGTCCCCAACCCCCCTGTCCATCCCTGGGGCTGATCAGGGAGCTCCCCCCACACAGCAGTCGGTGCTGCGGCAGCCGTGGGGCAGAGGGGGTGGGAAAGGGGGGGCAGGGTGGGAGTGGAGGAAGAGTGGGAGGGAGAGGAGGAAGAGGCGCTGGAGAACCATGAGGTTCCACCACCCACCCACTGTGTCCACAGCACCCCCAGCCCCGGTAGCATCTTCCCCCAGCATCCCTAAGCAGGACCTCGGAGAGGGGGGACCCTCAGGACCCACAAGACCCCCAGCAGCCCTGACAAAGGGGACCCCCAGAACCCCAAAGGGAGGAGACTGGAAAGGGGGAACTCCTGGAGGCTTTTTTTGGACTCGCTGTTAATTTTTTGTTAGTTTTTATGGACACTGGTGACTTCTAGAGATGGACTTGGGCAGGAGGAAGCCCCAACCCAAGACATTCATCCCTTGTTTCTCCCCAAACCAGGATTTCCCATTCCCAACCCTGGGCTGGATGGAGGAGGAGGCTGCGAGGAAGAGGAAGATGCCCCGGGACCCCCAGGCAGGTGAGGAGGAAGTCAGTGCCCCTTTCCCCCTCTGTCCTGCTCCATCTCCCAGCCCAGCATCGCCCCCGGCTGCAGGACAACCCCGCTGCTGACGCCGTCCTGCCGGGGACGGACTGGGGGGATCTCCTTCCCCTTCCCTGTGGCACAGAGGCAAATCCCATCCTCTCCTTGTCCTTCCTCCCCCAGACAAGGAGCTGAGCATGGAGCCCAGGGAGGACAAATCCCCGCGGCAGAACCTGGTGGAAGAGGCCGTTTTGAGCGGCTCCACGGCGCAGGAATCCAACGGGGAGGAAAAGTCCTGGAGATCCCACAGGAGGAGGGGCTGGAAACGCAGCCCAGGGTGCTCTGAGGAGGAAAGACCCACCCTGTGCCAGGAAGGCGGCCGGAGATCCAGCCAGAGGTCAGAGCGGGTGGTTCATGAGCTGCTTCACAATGGGGAGAAGCCCCACAAGTGTGGGGAATGTGGGAAGAGCTTCAGGTGGAGCTCCCACCTGATCCGCCACCAGAGGATCCACTCTGGGAAGAGGCCCTACGAGTGTCCTGAGTGTGGGAAGAGGTTTCAGACCAGCTCCAATTTCATCCTGCACCAGCGCATTCACACGGATGAGAGGCCCTTCCGCTGTCCCAACTGCAGGAGGGGCTTCAGGTACAACTCCCACCTCGTCAGGCACCAGCGCATCCACACCGGGGAGAGGCCCTACGAGTGTCCCCAGTGTGGGAAGAGCTTCTCACAGAGCTCCACCTTGATCGTCCACCAGAGGATCCACACCAGGGAGAGGCCCTACGAGTGTCCTGAGTGTGGGAAGAGGTTTCACACCAGCTCCAATCTCCTCTTGCACCAGCGGATTCACACGGAGGAGAGGCCCTTCAGCTGTCCCGACTGTGGGAAGGGCTTCAAGTACAACTCCCACCTCGTCACCCACCAGCGCATCCACACCGGGGAGAGGCCCTACGAGTGTCCCCAGTGTGGGAAGAGCTTCTCACAAAGCTCTCACTTGACCAAACACCAACGGAGGCACCGCTAAGGGAAGCCCTGCGAGTGCCCCGAGTGTGGGAAGAGCTTTGTCCTCTGCTTCAGCTCCATCTCCCATCAGAGGACCCACGTTTGGCAGAGCCCTGGTGACCCACATTCCCTGTGATCCAGGTTGGGAAAACCCCTGGCTGGTGCTCTCCACGTTCTCCTGGATCCCTGGAGGCACCTGGGTGAAGACAGGGGCAGGAACATCCATCGGGACTCAGATCAACATTGGAAATTCATTGGGAAGAGCTGATTTTTTTACCTTTACACCCTAAAATTTTCATCTGTTCTGTCCAATTGTTTCTTCTGGTGGCATCAAGCAACGCTGGATGATCTTTGAGGTCTTCTGCAACCTAAGTAATTTCTGTGTTACTCCCACTGAAACAATCAAAATTGTAGTACAAATAAAAAAATTAAACAAAGAGATCTAAAGCAGCACCATTTTACTGGAATTTGGGGGTGACTTTGCCATTCAGGGAAATATTTAGGAGGATCTGAGTGTTGCGGGGCTGCGAAGCCAGGCAGATTGAGGCCACAGTCTTGTAGTTGTGCTGGCAGAACGTGTCCACTTGAGCCCATCTGTTCTCCAGGAATTCCGGTTGTCTGTCCCAGTCCCTGCCCTGGGTCTGCCCATCTGGGGTGTGACCTCCAAAGTGCCTAAATCACTGCTGAAGTGCCCGAGCTGCTTTGGGCTGTGGATGTTCCTGTCCCCCAGCCTGTCCTGGTCGGTGCCATGGGGGGTGGGAGGGGGTCTGGGGGCTCCTTGGGGGGCTGGGACGGGCTTTTGTGGCCTTTGGAGCCACTTATGGTGCTGGGATGGGGTTTGGGGGGCTTTTGGGGCAGTCTGTGAGGGAGTTTTTGGGTGTTGGCAGGGCTCTGTGGCTTGCAGAGAATTTGGGTGGGTGTTGGGGGAGATGGAAAGGGGATTTGGTGGCTCTTGGGGCCATTTCTATTGCAGGGAGTGGTTGGGGGAGTCCTGGCTGTGAGCTGTGGGGTGGTTTGAGGGGTCTGGGAGTGGTTGTGGGGCTGGGAGGGGCTTTTAGTGCAGTTGTGACCTCTCCCCCAGATCACCAAAGCTGCCACCAGACCCCACCCCCCCCAAGATGCTGCCAGGGGTCGGGGGCTCCATGTTGGGGTTCATCCTCCTGGCACTGCAGGAGAAGGTGAGGGGGGTCCCCAGGGGCCGTGTGTGTCCCCCCCAGAGCGTGTGTGACCCCCCTCATCCCGGTGTCACCCCCTTTTCCCTGCCCAAGGGGCTCCTGAGCCAGCCCCTGCTGCCCCGGGAGGGAATTTGGGGAGGGGCAGAGGGGGTGCGCAGCCCCTGCCAGGGGATGACCCCGGCCTAGCGCCCTTCGTTCAGCACCGAGCTGGGCTTGGGGCCGCAGGAGGAAGAGGCCGATGGGAAGCAGATCCTGCAGGGGGGACAGGGCTTGGGCTCAGGGCAAGGTCCTGCCCTGCACACCTGGCTCAGGTGTGAGCCTGCCCCAGGAAGGGAGCGGGACATTCCCATCCCCACGGATCAGGGCTGGGAGCAGCGCTGGGACCAAGGACATGGAAATACTGGGAGCTACTGGGACCGCACTGGGGGGTGAATGATCCCCCCCAGCACCTTTCCAGGCCGCCCTGTGACCTGAGAAATGCTCGCTGGGCCTCGGCCTTGGCCAAGAGCCCCCGGGCTCAGCTGCTCTGAGCTCAGCCGCTCTGAGCTCAGCCGCTGCCGGCTCCCGCAGCCCGCCCAGGGCCGCCCTGCCCGTGCCGGGGCTGTGCTGGAATTCTCTGCTGCTGCTGGGCCACTCGGGGGGTCTGGCCCAGCAGGAAAGGTGACCTTGAGCCAGGAGCTTTCCTTGGCCGCAGCAAAGCCTCAGCATGGAAAGACCTTCCCAGCGCTGTGCCCTGGGCTGGGAGGGATTGTGCCACCAGAGCTGTCCCTCCATTTCTTCTGCCAGGCAGCTTTAGCACATGAAAAGTGGAGAAGCCAGAGCTGCTTCTCAGCTTTCCGCAGTCCTCCAGAGGAATCCTGTGTGGGAAGCACCCTGGGAACAGGGTTTAGGTGCCAGGGCAGGGGAATGCAGAGCCCTTTCCTCCCCCGTGGCCCTTTGCAAGGGCCCTGCAGCTGCCAGAGGGGCCTTTTTGGCTCAGCTGAGAGCAGTCCTGCTGCAAGGCTGTCCTCGAGCTGCTTGGGCTGCACATGTGCCCAGGGAATGCTCATTGCTTGCAGTCTCAGGCGCTGTGGGTGTGCAGGTGTAACTACTGCAGGAGGGAACAGCTCTGCTGGGGGCAGTTCTCTTTTTCTTGGTGGTTTTTCTGTTGAATGAACGTTCCCTGCCAGCTCCGGGCAGAGCTCTAGCTGTAGCTGTATGTGGCACTTGTCTGTGGCACTGTGGCTCAGGAGGTGGCCAAGGGGAGCTTGGCCGAGGTGTGGGCAGAGGAATGGCCATCAGGCCAGGCTGGGGGGTCAGCGGCCGGTCAGTTGCGTTGCGTGGCCGCGGCTCTGGACGCTTGTGTGGGAGCGTGTGCAGGGCTGGAAGGCTGGGGCTGCCGCTGCTGTGTCCCAGAGCCGGGAAGGCCGGGGCTGGCCCGGCCCTGGCCCGGCCCCGCCAGCTCTGCCAGCTGCCGGCGGGGACACAAAGGGCAGCTCCGAACTGCGGCCGCTGCGCTGCGGCCGCACAAACGCAGCGCCCGCAGAGCTCCAGGGCAAGGTGCTGGCCCTGGCTCGGGGCTGGGCCGGGGCCAGCGGCAGAAAATCAACTTGCAGCTCGGGCCCCGCAGCAGGGAGGAGCAGCAATTGCTGGGGGAGAGAGACTCTTGCCAAGGGCCTGCGGGGCCGGGCCCCAGGGAACGGCTTCCCGCTGCCCGAGGGCAGGCTGAGATGGGATGTGGGGCAGCAATGGTTCCCTGGCAGGGCGCTCAGGGCCTGGCACAGGCTGGCCCCAGAAGCTGAGGCTGCCCCCGGATCCCTGCAAGTGTCCCAGGCCGGCTCGGCCACTGGGGCTTCCTGCCCAGGAGGGCTGGGCTGGGCTGGGGCTGCTGAGGGCGGGATGGGCTCTGGCTGAGCCAGCTGAAGGCTGCGCATGATGAGGCCAGGGGGACCCCGTTGCTGAGTGGGTTCTGGGGTATCCCACATTCCTGAAGGGATGTCAGGGTATGTCCCGTTCCTGAGGCATTTTTGGGGTCCCCCCAGTGCTTAGGGAGGGGTTCTGAGAGGGGGGCTCTGGTACTTGGAAGTGGGACCTATTGGCAGGGAGCCGGGGAGCCCATTTTGGGAAGGATGCTGCTGTTTCTGGCAATGTTGAGAGGTTCTGAATGGGCTGTGGGGCCCTGGCTCTCATTTTGGGACTTGAGGTGAGCCCATGGGCACAGCAAGGGCTGAGGAGAGGTTCCAAGCTCCCATTTGGGATGGAGGGATTGAGCAAGTGCCTCCAATAAACTCAATGCCAGCCCCAATGTGTCGATGGCAGCCCCAAATGGCTCGATCCGTCAGCCCCGAGGCCCGGCTGTGGGGAGTCAGGAACCACAGAAGGGGAATTGGTGTCCAGGAGGGGTGGGATGGGATGGGATGGGATGGGATGGGATGGGATGGGATGGGATGGGATGGGATGGGATGGGATGGGATGGGATGGGATGGGATGGGGATGACATTGTTGGGGTGGGATGAAGTTTGGGATTGATGGGGTGGTTTGAACACTTGCAGTGGGGCACTCCAGGGAGGAAAACCAGGAGCTGCTTTTGGGAGGCTCCCGCTGCTTTTTGACAATTTTGGGGCCTCTAAGTGGCTTCTGGGAGGTTGCAGTGAATTTGGGGAAGGTGCCGTAAGCCCCCCGCAATATGGGGGGCTGAGGTGAAATCCCCACATTTTGGGAGGGTGAGAGTACCCTAATTGGGAGGGGATCCTGCTGCTTTGCACCCCTTCCATGGGGTGAGAATAGGGGAAGGGAGGAAGGAAGGAGGGAAGGAAGGAGGGAAGGAAAGAAGGAAGGAAGGAAGGAATTGGGAAGGAAGGAATTGGGAAGGAAGGAATTCGGAAGGAAGGAAGGAAGGAAGGAAGGAAGGAAGGAAGGAAGGAACTCGGAAGGAAGGAAGGAAGGAATTCGGAAGGGAGGAAAGAAGGAATTCGGAAGGAAGGAAGGAAGGAAAGGAAGGAAGGAAGGAAGGAAGGAAGGAAGGAAGGAAGGAAGGAAGGAAGGAATACGGAAGGAATTCAGAAGGAATTCGGAAGGAAGGAAGGAAGGAAGGA